>NC_091182.1:12364821-12530900 GCF_040958095.1 Procambarus clarkii | reverse complement strand
TTATAAAACCATTCTATCCGCCACATTTAAATAACTAACATAATATTTACAGAGCCCTGCTCTGTGGAGCAAAGGTCAATTCAGTCGCCTTAATGGGTTTGTAACTCTGCATTATCTAACACAGTGCAGAGTTACAAACCCATTAAGATTTCAACTTAGATTCAACAGAGCAGAATAAGTTGTTAAACACGTGGGACAAAATCTTACTTGAAGAGACCATATGAGTCATAAATATTCATACTCAGCCCAAATAAAACAGAAACAAGCACCACTTAGTAGCCAGCCAGAGGCTTAGGGCCCGCGCAGGAATATCCCTGCAAACAAAAACAAAAAATTACGTAGCAGACTTTGGTTCAACTCCTGGTGGAGCCCTTTTCTCTCCAGGTAAAGTGACACAGAAAATTTACTGATTATTATTTTACACTATCTTCACTAAAATATTTGTAAAATATGTAAAATTATATTTCGCTAATTATAGCTTATAAGAAAAACTTTATTATATCTTCACTATCATGATAATTATATATTTATTTAATACTCCTTGAAATAGCAAACATTGACCCACTTGTTCTGTTGACAAAATAATTAATAAGTATTGTAAAACTTATATTGGTACGTTATGTTGGTAGTCCAAATACTGTAAGTGGGACGTTACGTTGGTAGTCCAAATACAGTAAGTGGGTCGTTACCTTGGTAGTCCAAATACAATAAGTGGGAGGTTGCGTTTGCAGTCTCTGATTCAGTAAGTTGTTTTTATTTATTTATATTTTTACATGCAAAGCATGCAATGTAAATACAATAAAAACAATACAGAATACAGAAACAGAACAAAATAAAACAATAGACCACCGGCCAGAAGGGCCGAGAGCATTGCACAACAAAACACAACACGATAATGCATAGAAAAATACAACATACATCAAGGCACAAAAACATAATACAATGGCAAACTAGCAATCACAGTAACATCACAAAACAAACCCTGCATAAAACAAAACATACATCAAGAGGCATACAGGGAACATAACAGGACAATTCACAATACATTCCAAACAAAACAAAGAACAAACATGTACAACAGGTAAAGCAATATGAAAACATCAGGTCAAACGTACAGCACAGAAACAAAACAGGAATAAAAACACACACCAAACCATCCGCCCCGTAACAAACAAAGGGCGAGGCCAAAATAAACAATAAAAATAAACAAGCAAAACACGCAAACCTGAAAACAAAACAGGTACAAAACACAACACATACATGCACTGGCCTGAAGGGACCGAGAATAAAACACAACATAAAGTACATCAAGAAACATAACAAGACACTTTAGCACAAACCAAATTAATACAAATTTATACAAGACACTAAATACCGGCCTAAAGGGCCGACAACAAAAACACAACAATGAGCATAAACATAATGAAACACAGGAAAAAGAAACAACAATACTGGATATACAAGAAATACAACAAAACAACGGTAATGAGAACAAACATAACACCGGCCTGAAGGGCGCACAATAGGTACAACACATTGCAAACAAACCACAGGTCCAAGCACACACCAAACACACAGCAAGCAGACAGACTACTCAAATTTTTCATACTTATCCGGCCACTCGGTCACCGGGAATCGAACACAATACGCCTCCCAAAGTAGCATGACGTCATCCGGAACAGGTTCATTATGAACCGTACGAGGATCAGGCATCAACTCCGGCACACCCACAACAAAACACCGAGATCGCTGAACCCTGATGGAAGAAGGGCACCATGGAACAGGACGCACGCGTTCAACAATGTCAAACCGCAAAGGATTCTTATCATCATACGCCACGCCGGAGGCCAAGACGAGAGGGAGATGCTCCTTCCCACGAGGCCGGGCAATGGGCAGCACACTGGGAGCCTCCTTGGCTGTCTCACAGGGCCCCGCGTCAACCACTGGACGTTGCACCTGCAGGGACCCCCCACGCTTGGCATCCTTCTTCAGCACCAGCTTGAGGCCTCGGCTCGCACCAGAACCCTCACCAACCGCGTCTGTAGGAGCAACCACCTCCCACTGCGTAGAACCTTCTGCAGGAGAAAGAACAGGAACAGGAAGTAAATCATACGCACAACCATCATCAACAGCAGACACATGGACGTGAGCAACCACCAGCGACATAGAGCGCGAAGCACCCGGAACCGCAACATCATCGCCTGAAGCTCCACCTGCGTCGAAGTCCTCCACATCAGCCCAAGCAGTAGAAGAACGCCTGGAACGCTTGGGCACTGGCCGCACATCCTTACAGCTGGAGGCGGACCCAGAACCACGGGCCTCACAAACCGGGCGAACCGACGCCCGTCGCAGTATGGCAGCAGCCTCAACCACAGGGGGAACTGGGCCACACACAACAGAACGCTCCGCAGCCCCCCAACACCCAGCACAGCCGTAACACCTGGCGAGGGCGCAGGACCAGGCACATCAGCAGGAGACGAGGAAGATGAAGACGACTCGCAGAGACCATCCGGAAGACCCTCGGGAACAACTGGCACAGCGAATTGACCAGCGACAGGAGCCACCGGAACACCCGGAGGAGGGACAACAACCACCGGGGGCATGTCGGGTGACGCAGGGGGGGGCCGCATCAGCAGCGAACGGGACCTGCCCCTCATCATCTCCGGAATCCACGCCCTGAGGGAGCGGCGGGAAATCCTCTTCCCGGAACAAGTTAACAGGTGCAGCAGAGGCCTCAGAGCACCCGGCAGCCTGATGCCCTAACTGGCCACATCGGAAACAGGTACGGGGCTGCCGGGCATAATGCACCCGAACGTAGTAACCCAGCAGCCGGACAGAAGATGGGATATCCGACCGCAGGCGCATACCTAAGGTACGGATGTTCGTCTGCTTCCCAGCATACTTCCCCGAGGAAAGCGTGTTCACCCGCACACTGATGACTGCACCATACCTCCCGAAGAAGCGCCGGAGAAGGTCTTCAGGGAACTCCAGGGGTGCACCGTGTACACTGACATAAGTCAGGGCACCACTGCGGTCCGAGACCGCAACAGAGCCGGCGCCATCCGGCAACTGCAACGAACGCCCTTCGTACCGACGGAGGAAATCCCGATACTCCTCCTCCCTCACGAACTTGATAATCACCCGGTCGGCCGTAACAAGCTCAACCCCGTAAACAGCCTCCACCGGGACACGAAGCATGTCGCACATCACCAACTCAATGGCTGGATAACCAGCCGTTACACGAGAACTCCATTCCCACGGAATTCACACGCAGAACAGGAGGAATTGGAAGGCCCCCATGACAGAACTGCCATGTCAGCATGCAGCCAGGCAGGCAACAACACTGGGAGGGCAGTGACGCCCACACCACCTGGCGACCAAATGGCAAACAACCCAAAGCAGTCACGGAGGCTGGGACACGTCCTCACTCCACGGCTGCTCAGGGCGGACTCACGTTGGTAGTCCAAATACAGTAAGTGGGTCGTTACCTTGGTGGTCCAAATACAATAAGTGGGAGGTTGCGTTTGAAGTCCTGATTCAGTAAGTCGAACGTTCCGATGGTTCTCCAAATACAGTATGTTGGCCGTTGCATTGGTTGACCAAATACAGTAACACAGCCACACCATCTATTGTAACAATTACTGCCAGACCTTGTTTTATAACACATTCTGAAACACGTTGAATTGCAAGACTTACTGCATACCTGGTGTTGTAACACATTCTTCTACTTCTACTATATTAACACTGCAACCCCTTGATATATATTTCTTACTTTTATACCTTGTAATGTAATACTGCAACACCTTGTTTGACGCACTGCCACACTTTACATTTTAACACTTTCTGCAACACTATTAATTGTAACACTTACATTAATTGTAACACTTACACTATTAATTGTAACATCTTGTATTGTAACACTGCCAGAACTTGCATTGTAACACTGCCAAATCTTGAATTGTAGGAGTGCCACACCTTGTATTGTAATACAACCAAACCTTGAAAATATAGCACTTACTGCTACACCTTGAATTGGAACAACGTTACACATTGTACTGTAAGACTTACTTCCACACGTTGTATTGTAACACTTTGCATTTCATCACATACCCACACGCCTTGTAATATAATACTGCTGCTTTTTTGCATTGTAACCTTTACTGCCACACCCTCTAATGCAACTTTTACTGCCACACCCTGTAATGTAACTTTTACTGCCACACCCTGTAATGTAACTTTCACTGCCACACCTTGTATTGTACCACTTCACTGTTAAACATGGTATTGTAAAACTTTCTGCCACACTTTGTATTGAAAGTCTTACTGCAACACCTTATTATGTAACACATGCTTCCCTACCTTGTATTGTAACACTATCACACGTTGTATTAAAATAATTATTGCCTCATCTTATATTGTAACTGTGCCACACCTTGTATTGCAAGACCTACTGCCACACAGTGTATTGTAATCTGCCATACCTTGTATTGTAATACTTTCCTTCACCCCTTGTAACCTATTATCGTATATATTGTTGATATAACCATTTTGTCAGTAATTTTTATATATTAAACATAGTTATTCCAGAACCCGGCTCTGTGGTGCAGCGGTCAGCACGGTTGCCTTTAAAATGGCAGACTCAGGTTCAACTCCTGGCGGAGCCTTTTTCTCTCCAGCTAAATTTACACCCAGTTAAATTAACTGATTATTATTTTACGTTGTCTTCAGTAAAGAATTTGTAAAAAAAAGTATTTGTATTCTTCTCAAAGCTGTCACACTCGAAACAATTGCCTCCTCCATCGAGATTTAAGATCGAGCACTGTGTCTACACGGACGGCTCAGTCCAATCTTCTACTGGACAGACTGCAACAGCATGTGGGTTTTTCATAGAAATAATTTTTGCACAAAGACTGTCTGTGTCAGGTTAAACAACTGGCTGAACTCCACACAAGCAGAACTAGCAGCAGTACAACTACCTACCAGTACATTAAAAAACATTGAGGAGGAATAATATTTTGTGATTCAAAGTATGCTCTTCAAGCAATCGAAAAACTTCTTCTGGAAGATCGACAGCAAGAACCTCATAATAGCAATTATTATTGATTTAATTGCTACACAGAGTAAAGGGTCTCGAATCTCCTTTATATGGATACCTTCACACATAAATGTAACCTATCATAATGAGACAGACATTGCAGCCAAATTTGCGTGCAACAAACATGAAGTTGAAGTAGATCTAGAAATCCCCATCTCTACTGTGAAAAGTGTATTGGTCCAAACACTCAGGTCTGATAGAAAAGAAATTACTGACTACCAACGACCTGAAAGTTGGAAGTCGAAGTAAAACTTTTAAAGTATTAAAAGCTATCATTTGTTCAGATCTGAAACCTATATCTGTGGGCAGCACAAAACGTCCACCAGACTGTGCGACACAGTGGTTGCAAGGATCAGGTTGATTACCGTTACCTGTGGCAGATGGGTGTTACGACCCTAGACCTCTGGGTATGGTTCCTCTGTTACAGTTGTTACAAATTATATAACAATGCGGCCTTGCCTACTAAAGTGTCTAGGGTAAATAACTCAACTGCTTATTCTACAAAGCAATATACTTAAAGTAAGGGTAACAAAGAACATACAAATATATAAATGGAAATACAGGCAGCCAGAAATATTAATGCACCAGAAAACAATAAACAATATCAATATATAAGCACCGATCACTACTTTACAACTTAAATGGATAGATGGGTATGCACATAATGGTCTAACCAAGGAAATTAGCTATGTTACTAAACAATAAACAAATACCACAGACTTAACTCCACAACATGTCCACGCCCGCCAGTTCCACCCACGTGACTGGCATTGCTCGAGCATGCATGGCATGGTGTCTACAAGGTACCAACTAAAACCTCTAGATACTCTGCTATCAGAGAGTAATACTAAAGAACATAATTATAACTAAACTTATATGTATATAACACTGCTAAGGTTTAAATGAAATTAAGTACAATCAATAAACAGGAATAATTACAGGGGTGAATCAGTGACGCTAGTTTGATACACTGCACGCATACTGGAACATCCCAAATATGGTCATCCCACCATGAGACGCCACAGTCTTCTCCCACAGGAATGAATATGCAATAGCAGTAACAAAACATTAAAGACAGGCACACTACAGCATGCTACATTTAAATCAAACATATATATACTGGAACACAACTGGATACAATGTTTTATTTAAATAATTGAGGAAAGAAATAATGGACATACATATTTATCATGATAATCGTTAGAATCAAATATATGGATTCGTAACAGTGGCTACAGGTGACGGATCTCCCAATCCTGAGCACTCCAGGTGCAAACTCTGTGAGCAGGAACTGTGGCATGATCTCCCACACTACATCACCTAATGCCCAGTTATTAGACCTTTTAGACCAGATGGCATTAGGTAACTGGAGCTTTGCAATTACTATATTCACTCTCGTATTCTTGAAGATGTCCTCTCAGTGTACCCAAAATTTGCCAGTGCAGGCTACTAAACATATGGCCCTGTATGACTAACCATCTGTGGGAACCGACCTGTGAGATTTATATTTAATTTAATTTATATGAATTTATATAGAATTTATATATACGTTAATTTATATATTTCGATAGCAATTTGTATGATCTTAAGTGGACTGTATTTCTGCAATAATCTCACAAATCGATCCACTACACATTAAGGGGGGGGGGTTATATTGAATTTATATATATGCAGCCAATCAAACTACAGTAATAAACTACATATATTAGTATACATAGAGGAGGTTCCTTATCTTATTAAACAGCAGGCTTAGTCCACCAGATATAACTAGGATGTAGACACCAAATTTAATCGTGTGAGGCAGCTTCCGTCACCCAGTAACTGATACACAAAGTTTGCTTCCTCTTCTTGACCTGTCAAAGGCACTAGCTGTAAAGCCAGAATCCTAATATATGACAGCTATATCAGAGAAAACACTGTACAATGAATCAGATAAGGACCAAGGCTTAATTACCTTTTATTAAGAGGCTGTTTGCATTCTAACCGGTTCGCCCTATATTTCTACTGACATTAATGGCCAAAAATGATTAGATAAATGGGTTTCGGCAGAACACTTCCCTTGTGATTGTTGACAGCGTGTTGATGATGGCAGACCTTTAGTTTCCATAACATTTCGTCCAAGAGAAATTAACAGGAGCCGAATTTGCTCCCTGCCTCAGGTCTAACAACAATGGCTGACCACTCCCTCCTCACTACTGACGCTACTGGCCTACATTGTCCAGATATCAGAAAGTGATAGAAGGGTCACATTTACTCTATTTTGATTCTGATAATTAAGTTAATTCAAATGAGATGTTTTATGATTGTAAAGGTCCAAAGACTAATTAAGAATAATTCCCACCATAATAGGTGGTGAATTTATAATAGTATGTGGCAATGATATCCTGTTTTCTATTGATGGAAAATTCCACTACAAGCTACATTTTCTATGGGTTAACTTGTGTATACAATGCAGCAATATTATCTGCAATTGCATGATATTATTAAATGGTGTCGGATTTTCCGACATAATTCCCCAAGGGGCTGCTCACAAAGTCCTATTTAGAACAGATGAACACCGATACTCCTCCTTCGAATTATTAGATTAATTTGATGTTAGTAGTTAGTAATCACACATTTGTGTGTCTGTTCGTACAGGACGGATATCCAGTACTCGAGTTGCAGGGGTTAGAAGTCTAATGCGATTTCATTTCCTTTTTAACTCTTGAAAGGCTAAAATTCAAGCCTAATTACATATTATTTAACCCAGAAGACGGGATGTGATCAAGTACTACAGTCAAGTATGATTCAGGGAACTTTTTAGTGACATATGTTCTCTGGTACCCTTGGTCAAACAACCCACGGGTATGGACCTTGGCCTTCTTATTCAAGATGGTAATTTTGGCAGTAGGCAAAGTCGTATTACCTTAAAACTTTGCCGATTGGACACTGTTTGTTTGTTGCACCTTGCAGTACTGTACTGTGGTGGGAATGCTATCTTCCACCTTGGGTCTTGAATACGTTAATTTCGTATATTTGCACAGTGCCTACCTCTTCTACACCTGTTGCAGGTGTTGAATTGGTTATCACAATAGTCTATGTTGTGTGACTTGAGACACCTTGAACATCTCCCTAATTCCTGGAGTCGCTTAATACGAGTGTCTCTGGTTGGATAATTAGCACAACAGTATGTTGAATGTTTCTTTTTGCAGAACATACATGTCCCCCAGCCTACTGCACGTTTGGAAGTTACCGGTCTGGGTGAACTAGTAACAGTAGGCTTCGAGGATTCTGCTGCCTTGCCAGATTTTCTGCAATTTGATGTTAGAGTAATTGGTTGATGTTTATTTGGGGTAGTTGTTTTACCCTTTAATTGACTATTATTTTCTATTTCTGAAGGCTTGCATGAGGCTTTAACCTCCTCATTTGCACGTCGTTTGTTTATGATGGAATGTAAACCTTCGGTGATGTCATGTACTGTCAGGGTGGTGTTATGTTGATGTGCGCATAATTCATCTAGTATATCGCTGGGCAATTTTCGTTGAAGGACTACTTTGGTCATCCATACACTAGTAGTTATATCAACCTTAAGACTGAATATTCTTATTAGTGACTCAAACTCCATGTTGAAGGATTGTAATGAGTCAGCAGTCTGATCAGGTTGAGGTAAGTCCAGCAATTGTAGTACAAGATGTATGACTGTTTTCTCATTGCCAGCATTATCCATATTGGATAGTTGGTAAAGCCTTGTGGGGCTTGTACTTGGGTCACTCATAATACTGAACAAGCACTGATGGTAGCCTAGGGTAAAATTCTGCACTCACAAGGCTGTAATCCTACCTCTACTAGAGGTTAGCACTTAAAATTAATACACAGTATATATATACAATCATACACACTAATGATTTGAGTGATAAACCAGTGTCATTGGAAGTACCTTTAGGATAGTTCTTCTATATCCCCCTAGGATGGTATAGACACTAATTAATCAATCAAAGGTGCAATGATCATAAGTAAATTATAATATATAAACAACTCAACTCGAGTTGATAAAATTACACCCAAAATAGGGTCTGCACCATTCATTAATAGTGCTAGGTTGTTCAATATAGTACAACTAGACTATGGTAATAATGGGACTAGGATGAACAATAAATAGTTCAACTAGTCAATGGTAATAGGGGACTAGGTTATCTATAAACACTAGTCAATGTATATCCTACCCTGTTGTGGGTTGGCAATTAGTAAATATTATATTGTGAACACTAGTGCAATATATATTAAATAATTCTCTATTTTGGAGAAATAATCTACACAATTATTGATAATAGCCTCTATGAAACTTCTAATATTATCAAGAAGTATTAAATATTAATAGCACCTCGCAAAATAAACTCCACAAAATTCGTGGATAATCTCTCGCGAAATTTAACACCACGAAATCCGTGAACAATCTCGCGAAGACACAGCCACTAATTTAGCTGGCTTCAATATTAGCGCTGTCATTTCACGGAATAACACGCCACCAAATATCTGTGGGTGACCAAGAAACCGCTGATGAGGCTGAACTGAACTGAGGGGGGCTCATGAGCTCGCTCGAGGCAACGCCGCCGCCTTTGATTGGCTTTGTATAAATCACACTGCACTAGTATATTTAATGAATCCACTGGTTAACTGGTTCATGCGGTACTAAAATGACCAAATAATCTGTCAAACGACTCGAAGATGACCAATAATGTGGGTTCAAAGGACCAAATAATCCGGTTCTGATGGACCAAATAATATGGGAACCGACCTGTGAGATTATATTTAATTTATTTTATATGAATTTATATAGAATTTATATTTATGTTAATTTATATATTTCGATAGCAATTTGTATGATGTTAAGTGGACTGTATTTCTGCAATAATCTCACAAATCGATCCACTACACATTAGGGGGGTTTATATTGAATTTATATATATGCAGCCAATCAAACTACAGTATTAAACTACATATATTAGTATACATTGAGGAGGTTCCTTATCTTATTACACAGCTGGCTTAGTCCACCAGATATAACTAGGATGTAGACACCAAATTTCCTCGTGTGAGGCAGCTTCCGTCACTTAGTAACTGATACACAAAGTTTGCTTCCTCTTCTCGACCTGTCAAAGACACTAGCTGTAAAGCCAGAATCCTAATATATGACAGCTATATCAAAGAAAACACTGTACAATGAATCAGATAAGAACCAAGGCTTAATTATCTTTTATTAAGAGTCTGTTCGCATTCTAACCGGATCGCCCTATCTACTGACATTAATGGCCAAAAATGATTAGATAAATGGGTTTCGGCAGAACACTTCCCTTGTGATTCTTGACAGCGTGTTGATGATGGCAGACCTTTGGTTTCCATAACACTTCGTCCAAGAGAAATTAACAGGAGCCGAATTTGCTCCCTGCCTCATTTTGGGGCCGCGGGTACACTAAAGCCCCAAAATTATCTCAAGATAACAACAATGGCTGACCACTCCCTCCTCACTACTGACGCTACTGGCCTACATTGTCCAGATATCAGAAAGTGATAGAAGGGTCACATTTACTCTATTTTGATTCTGATAATTAAGTTAATTCAAATGAGATGTTTTATGATTGTATAGGTCCAAAGACTAATTAAGAATAATTCCCACCATAATAGGTGGTGAATTTATAATAGTATGTGGCAATGATATCCCGTTTTCTATTGATGGAAAATTCCACTACAAGCTACATTTTCTATCGGTTAACTTGTGTATACAATGCAGCAATATTATCTGCAATTGCATGATATTATTAAATGGTGTCGGATTTTCTGACACCATCATTCGAGATGTGGGGACTTTTATTACCACTGCTACCTTATTCACTCTTGTATTGATGATATCCTCAAAATGCATCCGGAGTCTGCCAGTGCAGACTGCCTATCACATGCCTCTGTATGACTCTCCTGTGATGAGGATTTTTTAGCATCACGTAGTTAGCATTTTTTAACACTGTACTCCACTTCATATAGTCTAGGGTAGCTGCACAAATGCAGATGTACCTCACATATTAATAAGAAAGATTATACATTAACATAAATATAATATGTATTACCTAGCAACAACACTACCAAGTGGTATATGTTTTAACAAAACAAGCATGTCAAGTACTAATCACGATCAAAGCCAAGCAACAATAGGCTTTCTCCCTTTCTCAGATATGATATAGATATATCATGATACATACGTATTAATGGCATAATATATCAGGCAAATAAATGTATAAAAGGTACGTAAGAATATATAATGTTATACAGTAGTACATAGAATTTCAGAAGATACTTATAATCATATATTTATGACATTAGGCTAGGCTACTAAGCCTATTCCAAAATGTGGTATGATCACATCATACACCAGTCATACATGGTGTATGTGGGGTCATAACATTCCTCCATCGCAAGAGATGGGTACACGGTGGAACTCAGTGTACACATTCTTACTGACAAGGACCACAAAATAATACCATGCATCATATATTCATAATCAAGTAAAAATCCAAAGCAGCACATCACTTAATGCAAGCAATAATCATATAACATCATACAATACAGAATATATAATACAGATATAACACATCATCAAGTTTACAGGCGCTGTAAATATATAGCATGATACAAGCAAATACAATCAGGAAGTTTTATTACGTTCTCTCAAACTCAGGTTTCCTCTGGAAAACACCTGAATCTTTCTCTGGAAAACACAAAACAGCAGCCATGACATTCAGTTTACCAGGAATATTATAGATGTGGAGGTTAAATTCCTGCAAGAACAACGACCATCTTAAAATCTTCTGATTATGCATTCTGTTAATAAATATCAAAGGGTTATGATCAGTATACACATGTACCTTATTCCCTTGCAAATAGACTTCTAACTTTCTTCATGCCAAACAAGAGCATAAGCCTCTATTTCAACTACAGAGTAATTACTCTCTGTAATATTAAATTTTCTCGAGAAATAATATACTGGATACACTACACCATCAATTCCAACTTGGAGTAGGACTTCACCTGCCGCCAAATCAGAAGCATCTATATACATTGTAAAAGGTTTATCAAACAAAGAACTAATGAGAATTAGATATGAAGACAAAATACTTTTAAAACCCTCAAAGGCTTCTTGACACTGAGTAGTCCACTTAAAATTACTGTTCTGCTGCAACAAATAAGTCAGAGGTGAAGCTACCATAGGAAAGGTTTTACAATACCTACGGAATTAGGCACTCATTCCCAAGAAGTGCTGTACCAGCTTTTTGTTGGTCAAGATAGGGTAGTTAACAATGGCACTAATTTTATCATATTAAGGCTTCACCCTTCCTTTCCAATCTCGTGCCTTAGAAAGACAATTGTACCCCTGGCAAAATTACATTTCTGAGGGTTGACAGTAAGATTAGCTTTTTTCAACGTGGCAAACAACAGTTTCATACCTTGTAAATGGCTATGCCAGGAATCACTGAACAAAACGATGTCGTCTAGATATGCACGACAATTGGGAATATTCTGCAACAGCAAGTTCATTAATCTCTGGAAGGTTGCTGGTGCATTCTTAAGACCAAAAGGCATGACGTTATACTGGTAAAGACCGTCAGGTGTAACAGAAGCTGACACTTCACTAGCTAGATCTGTCAAGGGCACTTGATAACCTTTTGATAAATCAAGTTTCGATATAAATTGCCAGTGACCAAGCTGGTCAATTCAATCTACAAGCAATGGTAAGGGAAAGTATCTACGACAGTTACCTTATTCAATCGCCTGCAGTCAGTACACATGTGCCACTTCCCATTCTGTTTAGGAACTAGAAAGAAAACCGAACACCAGAAACTTTGACTAGGCTTAATTAAACCATGCTCAAGGAGGGACTCCACTTCCCTCCTTATAATAGCCCTCTTCTCTCGTGATATTTTACATGGGTGCCAAAGAATAAGGGTGGTGTCTGTGAGCTGAATATCATGGCTAATGATATTGGTCTGGGTAGGCATTCTCTGAACAGATTATCATTCTCAGCAGGTAAGGTTATCAATTCTCCCTGTTTCTCTTCATCCAAGTGTCTCAACATCTCAACAAGGCTAGAACAACAAAATTTAGGATTAGATACATATTAGATACATTAACATGTAGGTGATTCACAGATATGTCTGTCTCCTGTACCGCACATGAAACTGGCCTGGAACCTTGAAACGCTTTTAACCTGTTTATGTGCACTACTAAAGTCTTAAACTGTCTTAGACTCAGACAGTCTGGGTATGACTTCAAATGGATCTTCAAAATGATGCTCAAGAGCAGTCTCCACTCTGTTTTTTTTTTTAAACCAGAATAAGACCACATTGCCAAAATTATCCAGACGTCACCCTGAACTTCTTGTCATGGTATTGCTTTATCTTGAGTTGTGACTCCTTCAGATGTTCTCTCGCCACGTCTTTATATTTCTTCAACTCGGACTGAATCTCCATCAGCTGACGACTTCCTTCAGTGAGCGAAACGTTTCCCAGCAGTCTATCATGCAGCAACTGGATCGGACCTCTCACTCGGTGACCGAAAACTAATTGAGAAGGAGAACATCCCAAACGAATGCTGTAAACCATTATGAGCTGTAAATAATACGTATGATAAGTTCTCATCCCTGTTAGGTCCAGAGTCTTCGCCAACAGTCTGAAACATTTGCTTCAGTGTCTGGTGAAATCTTTCCAGAACACCTTGACTCTGGGGGTGGTACATATTGGAACGCTGATGCTTTATGCTACCTTCGACAAAATTGTTGGAACTCTGATGAACAAAAATTGCTTTCGTTGTCAGACTGAATCACACTAGGTAGTCCAAACAATGTGAAAATTTTCAAAAGTTGTCAGATGACTGTCTTAGCCCGGATATTACGAACCGGATACACTTCCGGGAATCTTGTAGTAGCACATATAATGGTTAACATATAGACATGTGTTATGGAAAAGGTGTGTGTCGTACTGTGAGGGCCAATGTTAAAATGCATAGGAGTTCCTAAAATAGTGGCAATAGGGAGGCCCTGGCCCCCAGGGAAAGAATATTCCCGGAAAATAAACAATTGCTTGGCAAGAAAAACTGTCTAGTCTAAGGTAATCACCTATTCCACTCTCAACAGGATGAAGAGATACTCCTTTCTTAGTGCTTATTTATTAAACCCCTCTAATAACCCCCCCCATATACATTACTACAATAATATACTTTACCACTCTACCTTACGTTAACTACTTTGGTCCACTTATACAGGATACAAGGTTAACACTATAGTTATGATAATTATATAAAAATAATAATGAGAAAATATTAGGCGCCATGAGGATTTGAACCTTTTTGGTTCAGTACTTAGGTTGTTGTAGGATACTTTTGTAGGAAAGCAGTTTTTTGACCTACACCATGCATATGCCCTAGATGGCCAGCTCCCAAGATAGGGAGCCGGTCGGCCGAGCTGACAGCACGCTGGACTTGTGATCCTGGGTTCGATCCCAGGCGCTGGCGAAAAACATTGGGCAGAGTTTTTTTTTCACTCTATGCCCCTGTTACCTAGCAGTAAAATAGGTTCCTGGGTGTTAGTCAGCTATCACGGGCTGCTTCTTGGGGGTGGAGGCCTGGTCAAGGACCGGGCCGCGGGGACACTAAAGCCCCAAAATCATCTCAAGATAACCTCAAGATAGACTGGCTGTGGGTATAAGTTTTGTTACTGTGTAGGCTATAATTATTTTTATTGGGCCTTTTGCCTGCCAACTGGTAGTTCTCTGCCATCTTGGCCAAATCCATAATATTAGAACCTATCTCTGTCCTTCCTCGTAGGTATCATGATACTGGCTCTGGCATATTATCTATAAAATTCTCCGTTAAAACTTTCAGGGTTAATCTCCAAAAATTCAGGCAGGTCATAGTAGATAATTTGGTGCCACATAGACTCACCTATGTATGGCAATCAGATAAGAAAATCAGAAGCGGAGTGCCACATAGAGCCACTCCATATTAGGTCATCCGAGGTGTGAGTGGTAGCAGTCGAAAAACAGTGAAGATAGGTATCTATTTTGTACCTCTATGATCATGTTCATTTATACAGTAAAGTAGCCACCTATGTAGGGCAATCAGATAAGAGAATCAGAAGCGGAGTGCCACATTGGCCCACTCCATATTAGGTCATCCGAGGTGTGGGTGGTAGCAGTCGAAAAACAGTGAAGATAGGTATCTATTATGTGCCGCTATGATCATGTTCATTTATACAGTAAAGCATGACAGTATATTTAAGTAAAAATGAATTTATTTGTATAATAATCACAGGTGAGCGGCAGTTACGCCCCCACATTCCTCTATGGGACAGGTGTAAAAAACAGGATCCTCTCAGTAGGGGTGGTCCTCCCCCTCACCACCCTTCCTCGTACTTGATGACCTTGACTGTACCGTAAGAGGGACCCACATCCCTTAGTTGTTTTTAAGTTGGTTATATTTTAAGGTTATATACTTAAAAGAAGGTGAAAAGAAATAACCCATATGATTTATAGATAATATTAACAAAGTGCATAGGGGTTAAACATACTCATAATGTAACTCATCCCCCACTTCATAATACTTCCTAACAAGGGCCCTCCTCCATGCCCACAGGTCCGTTGTGGGGTCTTCCTCCCCCTCCTCCCCCTGGGATGAAGATGATGACTCATCATCACCCAGAGAGTGAATGGAGTGTAGTGGCTCTTCTTCCTCAGGTATGGGACTGCTGACGTCATTGGGTTCACTCTCGGTGGTGGGGTGTTGTCCTTCCTCACCTTGTGGCTCAATGACGTCACCACCTTCACTCTCGGTGGACATTCCTTGGGCTGAGGCGTTAGGGTGAGAATCCGGTGGTATGTCTGGGTGTCCATATGCTAGGCTAGTGTATTTATTTAGGTAAAAGTGCTTGTCATCAAATGCGCTTAAACCCCTCTTAGTATTGAATGCGGTCCGTCTAATTACCACAAGCTACACAAGCTTCAGGAAGGTTTCTGGCAATACGTTAGTAATGAATAAATATGATATATTTACTCATTATAATGTTGGTGCTGAATGTACAACACGAAAAAACATAATTTTAATCTGAAAAAGTATCTTTTTATAAAGAAATTAGACGAAAATAAAAAGCTGGTGACGCCAAATCAAGTCGACGATCCAAGCTTCGGTTAGGTTAGGTTAGGTTTGGTTTAGTTAAGTTAGGTTAGGTTAGGTTAGGTTAGGTTAGGATAGGTTAGGATAGGTTAGGTTAGGTTAGGTTAGGTTAGGTTAGGTCAGCCTAACTTAACATATCATATTTATTCATTACTAACGTATTGCCAGGAAGCTTTCTGAAGCTTGTGTAGCTTGTGGTAGCTTGTGGTAATTAGACGGACCCATTGAATGTGGTTGCCATCTGCCCCCCTACGTTCCTGATTTGTGAATAATGGAAAGTATTTACTACACCATTACTGTGTAGGGTCTCTTTAAAGTGGTTGTGTGTTAAAAATCTTTGCACAGCGCGGGGAATACCCTTAGCAGTGATGGAATTTTTATTGTCAAGCAAAAGCACACTATACATTTTGGGCTTGAGTGCCACAACTTCAAGGATGTGTCTGTCTGAAGCCTCTGACTTTAAAAGTCCTAAAACACCCTTTTTAGAAGGATCATACATGGGGTGAGTTTCAGGAAAATTACTGGTATCCATCCACAAGCTAAGGGGTTCTTTCCCCATCTCGTTAAAGACATCTTCAGCTCGTAAGCTAAAAATGAAGCTGTCTGTATCACTATACAGCAGTTGTACCCTATCTGTATAGTGCTTCATAAGTACCCTGTACCAAAAATGGTACAAACTATATTTTGCTAGCTCAAGAATCTGGAACCCAATGAAATTATGATGAGTAATTTTAATGAATGGTCTGGAACTGACAGACAATAATTTATTGTCACCTAAATGCACCATACGTTTAAAGCGTGGATTCTTCACCTCTCGTAAAAATACCCTAGCTGAAGTCACTAGTTTGGTGTCAATGGCATAACGGGCTAGGTTCAGTAGTCTTTTACCAAAAACACTATTTGTTAATAATTTGAAAAGTGTTTTCCTATCGTTACTGGTGGAGGCATTTCTATTGTTAACGTTTGTGTTAACAAATTCTGCCATAAAATCTGACTGGCGGAACTCGTAAATTGCATGTATAGTCTCTACTTCAAGTCCTATCTCAATAAATAACTGTAAAAGGTTAAGTGATATGAAATAATGTTTTTTTGGGAGATGATCTCCAACCGGTTTAATATTTTTTTTAGGAAGATTTGTAATGTTATTTGTTTCCAGAAGTCCCCTACTAAATGGTGAGATATCCGTCATACTTATTCCCCTATGGTGTAAACAAAGGGGTAGATCGTCTGTTAGTCTAGCTATTTCAGGTCTTATGTGTTTGGTGTCAATTAAGAGCCAGTACCCTTTGTTAGAAGAGAATGGCTGTTCTGTCATTATCTTCCCTCCACTAATGGAGGAGTTCATCTCATCAGATGATAGTCTCCTTAGCTCCCCATAGGGCAATTTCTTAGTCATACAACTCCCATGAAGTGAGTTGAAGTCTAAATACAGTAAGAATGAAGATCTATCCTACTGGGGATTAAAAGATGGGTTAACATAGCGGTTGTTAGCTCTGGCTTAACTCCTAACTGCAGTTGTAAAACCCCCTTGTATGTTTTGTGATATGAGATTGTGCAACGTCACATCTGCACTTAACTCCAACGATATTTTGCTGCTTTTCAAGAAGCAGTCGTAGGAGTAGCCCGGAAGGCTGCAGTAATGGGTCATTTCTAATGAATAGATATCATTTAGAATTACCCTGTGGTGGGTAAAAATATCAGCCAGTAAACCAATGTCACACTTCAAATAAATAAGGAGGTAGTCTTTTAATGTCCTACACCCTGTTGCCTCCCATACTAATTTAGAATGATTATATTCTTCCAAGGTTATACCTGATTTGATTAGGGAGCTGTAAAACATTTCAATAGGGGGGAGTGTTGCATCATTAAAGCAGCTGATTTTTGTGGTACATTCATAAGGGAAAAACTGCTTACCCTTTAAGAGTAGGTGGTCACTCTTTTTGGGCAAACCTTCTATCATTGAGTGAGTGAATGTTAAGGGGCTGGCTGAATCAATGTGGGTCTTTGCTAGGGATGAAAGACTACCTGTAATAAAAGCCAGTGAATCAAGAAATTTAAGCTTCCCTATTTCTACCATAAGATATTTCGTCCCCTGTCTCATGAGTATATTGCTCTTAATATTTGAACCCATGGCAAACTCCCTCAAAATTAAGCCCATGTCATAAGACATATTGTGAGCAATTAGGACTAAAGTCTCTAGAGCATTCTTGTGACGGAGGTTGCAGTAATTACATAGAGCTCCAATATAATTGAGCTTTTCCCTAAGGTGATCATGATGTTGAACCTTGAAATTGGTAAGGGTAAATACCTCCCCACAAAACTGACAGTGAGTCTGTCCCCTAAAATGGACCAGATCCTCAAGAGACATGTCTATTTCATAATGGGGAAGTGTGGATCTGATAATTTCCCATTTGGTAGCAACTCGCTGCATGAAATGTGTGACACTTTTCCCCCCCCCAAAATAAGTAAATTTATCAATGACAGTGTGGTTCCTATCAACAATTATATAGCTGTATGCTATAGGCCTATGTATGGCTGTAACAGAACCTAGACAATCCTCAGTGCTTAGGACGCACTCAAAATCAAAATACCCCACATGGGAAGGGGGGGTAACCTTTCCCGGTATTTTTAAAATGAAGAGTGTCCCCCTCCTGAGGATAAATAATTTTCTGTGTGATGTCGCAAGAAGGTATGTGATTTGATAGCTCTGACGAATTTTGATATTCTGAAAGACAGTTTCTACAGACGACTGTCTTTCGTCTGTGGCTGAGAGTAAAGTTCCGTAGGAACTTGTCAAACTCCTTAATAAGGGCCACATGAGATTCTCCAAATAACAATAAAGTAACTATGACCGAGTACTGTCTGTTATCACGACGGCAAAGAGAGACGTGATAGACACCGTCTGTATGTTTGTGTATTGAATACAAAAAAATGGATAGTTTATTTCTATTCTCCAATTTAAAGATATCCTCCCACGAGAGAGGGAAGGATAAATGGTCGTATTTGACCATTTTCCTAACCATAGAGTGAGACTCTACAAGTCTCCCTATACGTCTCCACTTCCACCCTTGTTGTGATGCCAGAAAAACAGCAATGCATTGAATAATGCATGTTCTATTGTTACCGGCAGAGTTTGGGTTGAAGACCTCATATCGTCCCATTAGAAAGGGGGGATAAGGGACATAATCCCCCAAAACTGACCTTACACTAGCATTACAGGTGACGATTTTTGAGGCAATCGACATTATATAGTATGAAACCACTCCCCTCTGTTTCTGAAAGGAGATCCTCCAGTCGTGTAATCATATAACCCACCCAGCTATCAATAAGATTACTCACCTCCTCAAGAGTTACCAGTCTAGCAGGTGTTGTTATGAAGTGTTCCCTAAAGTAATCATCTTCTGTGAGTCGTTGTTTTAAAAGTGTTACCTACACTTCGAGAAGGATTTTTAATGATGAAGTAAAATTGCCATGTCCCCCAAGAGAATTCATGTAATTTTCTATTTCAGATCTGTAATAGTCCCTAAAGTTGCTTAGGAGTCCTATAGGGTCTGTGGCGAAGGCTGAGGGGATGGAATATTCCATACTAGTAATTAATTATTAATCTATTAATTAAGTGGGGAGTGTCTATAGCATCCTCCTCTTCTGGGGAATTTTCATCATTAATTAGGTTATTATCTCGATTGTTGTCGTGAGGTCTAAGACCACTAGGGCCTGGCTGAGAGATGTCACCACTATCACCACCACCATCGTCATCATCATCACCATCATCATCTTCACTCATCACTTCCTCTCCCCCCTCCCCACCACCCCCTAAGGGGTTGTTGTCACGCTGTGCTTTGTCATGTTCCTCTCCTACCTGCCTCTGAATCACCCCTAGAAAAAAAAAAAAAAATAATAATAATAATAATAATAATAATAATAATAATAATAATAAAAGGCAACACCCAAGCCCCCCACACGCTAAACCCCATGACATAAATTCTCAAAAAGCTTCTTAAGAGAAATAAAGGTGGAGGGTTTATTCACTCACCTCGGGAGCATGTTTGTTGATGTTCAGAGGTCAAGTCCTCACACAGAGAGGTCCCACAACTATCACAAGCGAATGTGTGGTGAGGTCTCGAGGTGCTATTACCACACACGAGACAAATGAACCCATCCTCTCTGGTAGGAAGGGTAGACGAGCGATGTTTACCTCCTATCAAAGGAAATAGTGTATAAAATATATACAATCACTCTCCCACACTCATGGAGATAGGGGAAACCATCTTAATATTTCTCATTTTGAAATAAATATCCATAAATAAATAAATAAATAAATAAATAAATAAATAAATAAATAAATAAATAAATAAATAAAATAACGTCATACCTCCAGCACAGGTTCTTCTGTGCTCGCCACTAGACTGCACACATACAGTTTTCCCACAGAAGAGGCATTTATAACACCTATGAACGAAGAGATGTGATGAGGCCCATCCACAAATTCTACAAATATCACCAACTTGGGCCATCATGATCACGCTTTACCTAGAATAAATAAACAAATATATATATATATATATATATATATATATATATATATATATATATATATATATATATATATATATATATATATATATGTACATATATATATATATATATATATATATATATATATATATATATATATATATATATATATATATATACATATACAAATATATATATATATATATATATATATATATATATATATATATATATATATATATATATATATATATTTATTTATATATAGCCCTTATATGAAATACATATTAATTTACTTACATCTTAGCCTATACGGGGAGGAGAGTGGTCTGTTTCGACACTATTTCTATAATACGTGGTGGGGGGGGGAGGTGTAGCGCCCTTTTATTGACTTAGAACCGGGGGGCAGCGTTGCCACATACAACACCTCTCAGCCCTTTTTTGTAAGAGAAGGGTAAGTCCTACTTTAGAGAACTTTTTTTCTCTCTCGTCTGGAGGTCATCACTAGGGGACTTCTCCATCAAAAAAACATCAGGAGGACTGGCTATGCCCTGAGGGTGTGGCGTTCCTTGGTGGTTGAATACACACGCACACACACACACACACTCACACACATTCACACACACACACACACTCATTCTCACTCTCATATATATATATATATATATATATATATATATATATATATATATATATATATATATATATATATATATATATATATATGAAAGATATTGTTAATAGAAACGTTATCCCTACAGACAAAAATCAGATGATATAATTGACGATCTACTATAAAACCAAGAAAACGACCAACCTACTCATGAGAAACTCTCCAGACACAAAGCAGAACGCTTTAAAAGAGATCAATGTCGTCTATGCCTTCAAATGCCCACTTGGGGACTGTATACCTCAAAGAATTCAGTATATAGGCCAGACAACAACATCTCTTTCCAGGAGATTAACGATGCATAAGCAACAGGGCTCCATTAAGGAACATATAAACTCTTCCCACAACCAGACCATCACCAGAGGAGTCTTAACAAAAAACACGGAAATCATCGATAGATACAGCGATAGCAGGCGGCTAGATATCTGCGAGGCACTACACATTAAGAAGTTGACACCAGCAATCGACAGCCAATTAAAGCACAACTATATTCTACCCACTTCAAGACTCCACACCAATATAGAAGCATCAAGAAATATGGGCCAATAGGCCCTTTGCAGTTACTTCCATTCTTCCCTTTAACTTACAAAATATTATACCCATTGTTTCGTGTTCTGTCTTGTGTTGAAAGTTTGTGTTCACCTCATCGAAAACTGTTGTAACATATCACCTCACCCAAATTCAGGTATAAAATCGAAGCTGTTTAAACTCTGTTCAGTTATAGTTGTGTGTGTGTAAACTAAAGTCTTTGAAAATGTAATAAGTTTTACGAAATGTGTTCAAGTGTCGCGTCAGACTAGAAATAAAAATGAATTTTGGAGAATTGATTTTTCAGTTACCATCAACAGTGAAAAAAATATAAGAAACATTGAGAAAATTCGTGTTAGAATTATTAATCTTACTTTTTCGGTCATATTTAATAATAATACTAATATATAAATATATATATATATATATATATATATATATATATATATATATATATATATATATATATATATATATATATATATATATATATATATATATATATATATATATATATATATATATATATATATATATATATATATATATATATATATATATATATTTGACTGCCCATAGGTAATTGAACCATTTATGGGGAAAATATGGAGGAGTGTACTTCTGTCACAGTCCAGCAACTTAATATTTTCCACCACCCAGCGAGAATATTTGTAGCTGGATTTAGCAATTCTGGGAAAACGACTCTAGCGGGAAATTTATGTGTTAAATACCATGGAAAACTCTAAAAAATTTTAGGGTCAACTGCAAATAATACAGAATATCCTCTTTCAAACATCCCCTTTCTGCGAAACAAGGTTACTCTCTCCCAGGAGCTGATTAACCCACTACAGTATAAAGATCTTTTTTCAAATGGGTCAGTTTTGTATATAATTGACGACTTATACCTGGAAGCCATACAGAGTCTAATTATAGCCAATATCTTCACCCGAGTTAGACACAACAATATTTCCGTAATTCTAATTAGTCAAAATTTGTTTCAACAGGGGAAATATGCCAGGACAATAACTCTGAATTGTAGCCATTATATATTAATGAAGCAGAGAGACATAACCCAACTTGAAATTTTAAGTTGCCAGTTATATGGGCGAAAAACTACTAATAGTTTCGTTGAAATATACCATCGGGCAATATCCCAGAGCAAGTATGGTTACTTATTGGTCGATCTGATGGTTCCTGAGGCATTACAACTATGAACGAGCACCGCCAATGAAGACCTGTGTGAAATTGTTTATCAAATGTAATAAAAAAAAATGTCTCTAACGATACAGAAACGGACTATTCTTACCAGCATCTATAATGACATTTCTAACTTGGCTGGTTTCACAGGATCAATTCAGAAATTGTATAAGGCTGCCAGACTTAAAGACCCTAACATTAGTGTTGCAGATGTGAAGGAATTTCTTCGTGGAGAGCGATCTTATACCTTACATGGGAGAAATTTAGTTAGGTTCCCCCAACAGAAAATATTAGCTCCTAAGCCTCGTACCATAATTGCCTGTGACCTAGGGGACTTTTGTAGTTTACAAAAATACAATAATGATGTTAAATATATTTTAATTTGTGTCGATGTTTATTCCCACCTAATGCAGACTCAAAATTTAAAAACAAAAAATTCGATTGATGTGTTATTTGCTCTAAAGAAGATATTAAAGGAAACGCCTCAGTTTCTCGGTGCAAGGCGGATATTTACCGACCGAGGTAGAGAATTTTACAACAAGTCAGTTCTTGCATATGGATACCACACGTAAACATCTTACTCTGTTTAATTTCTTTGATGCTCTACCTTCCTTTAAACAGCTTTTCGCGCCTTTGAATCTTCCCTTCTTGCCGCTTAGCATTGAAAGAACCAGCTCCGGTTTCTTAAAGACTGTCTTGCTGAGCAAGTTCTCCCTCTTTCTTTATCTCACTTTCTCCAGTTCAACACTTCGGGATCTCCTTTCCCTGAACATGCCCGCCTTCTTCTTCAAGAACTTATTCATGCCACCTCCTTGCCATTTGACGAGGCTTTTCTTGCTGTTCGTCAACATCAACGCTTTCTGTCCTCTTCTCTTCCCAGTGATCTATGCAATATCATATTTCCAATTGCATTTGACACTGCTCACGTCTCCTCTTCCCCCCACTCCTCCACACTACACAACAAACTTCAACGCCTGATCTCCAATAGTCCTTGAGCCAAATACTCTCTCTCTGACTGTGTTACCAACCTTTCATCCTACTCTCTTTCTAAGCACCAGCAATAACTTCTTGGCCTTGGTCTGTCTTTTGCTACTTCCCCTGGCCCACGCTGTGGCATTGATCTCATTAGTTCCTTTGACAGGTTTGTCAATTCTAACTCTAGTACTCTTTCGGACCTGTCTGCCTTTAGAGGGGCCCTTATCCCTGTTCTTGACAGCTTGTTTTCTAAAAATCACCACCTTCTTCGTCGCTTATAGCTTGCCCTTGCCTCCCTGAAATCTAACAACTCTATTCTTATCCTTTCTTCCGACAAAGGCAATTCGGTGTTTGTCCTTGACCGTGAAGACTACCTCCGAAAAGCAGTTGCCTTGCTCTCTGACTCTCGCACTTATGCTCCTCTGACCTCTAACCCTTTGGATCGCATCAAAACTTCCTTTAACCGCAAACTAAGACAGCTCTCTAGTCTTTGTCCTCCTGACTTTGATCTCATTAAACGTTTCCTTGTCATCTGCCCTTCTCTTCCTTATTTCTATGGTCTTCCTAAGACTCATAAACCTGGTGTTCCTCTTCGTCCTATCATTTCTTCACGGGGCTCTGTCAGCTATCCTCTTGCCTCCTGGCTCGCTAAAACCCTGACACCTTACCTTAGCACTTTTTCCCCTGCCCACCTTCGTCACTCTCAGGACTTCATAGAAAGACTGCGCCTGCAACCCTCTTGTAAGATGCTTAGTCTTAATGAAGACTCTCTGTTTACTAATGTTCCGCTTGATGACGTTCTCTCTTTCCTTAGACAGAAGGCATCAGAGGGCCTTCTCCCTCTCCCGCTTCCCACTGACGTTTTCCTCGATCTCATTAGACTCTGTGTTGACTCTAACTCTTTCTCTTTCAACGGTAAATATTACACTCAAACTTTCGGTGTCGCTATGGGTTCCCCTCTCTTCCCTGTTCTTGCTAATTTCTACATGGAATACTTCGAAACTGTTCTTCTTCCTCCTTCTATTAATACTCGTCCCTCTCTCTGGCTTCGCTATGTTGATGACATTTTTGCTTTATGGCCTCATGACCTTAATCTTTTCCAGCCTTTCCTCGCCTCTCTTAACAATCTGGCTCCTTCTATCCATTTCAAAGTTGAGTGGGAATCTAATTCCCTTCTTCCTTTTCTTGACGTTCATGTCCACAGCTCTGTGTCTGGGTTCTCTTTCTCTGTCTACCGTAAACCCATGCATAGTGGCATGTACATTCACTTCTTTTCCTACCATCCTCCTTTTGTTAGGAAAAGTGTCCTCGTCTCTCTCTTCCTCCGCGCTCTACGCATCAGCGACCCTCAGTTTCTGGATTCTGAAATTGCCTTTATTTACAAATTATTCTCTCGCCTTGGTTACACTTTGCATTTCATCAACTGTGCCTACTCTCAAGCTAAACGAAATTTCTTTCATCCTAAGCCTGCTTCCAACACTAGTAGCACTGTACTATGCCTTCTTTTCATATCTGAACTGAAAACTTTTACCAATACCTTTTGTCCTCTTGACATTAAACTCGCCTTTCGACAAACTAACACACTTCGTTGCAATCTAGTTCACACTGCTCCTCCTGCTTCTAATGCTGCTGGTGTCTACTCTATTTCCTGTTCGTCTTGTCCTCTCCAATACTTTGGCGAAACTGGCCGTACACTGAATGACAGACTTAAAGAACACGAGAGAAGTGTTAAGTCTGCAGACATTAACAATGCTCTCTTCTGCCTTGTGAGGGATTCTAATCATCCCATTGATTGGTCCTCCTCCAAAATAATCTTTCCTGCCTCTACTCTACACAGACGCCATCTTGTTGAATCGGCTCTAATACACAATGTACCCAACATGAACTTGAGTCCTGGCTTTGTTGCTGTGGACTCTTCCCTTTCACAGTATATACTCAAATGCTCTAATCTTTCTAACAAACGTGACCTAACATAAGCCTACCTCTTTCGTTTATCTTTCCTTTTCTTTCTCTCGTCTCCCTTTTCTGTTCATTGTCTTCTCCTACGCTCCAATGCTATCCTCTTCTTATTCCTATCTCCTTCTCATTCGGTGGTTATAATAGGAGCTGCGTCGTATGGGCCAATAGGCCTTCTGCAGCTCTTATTATTATTACTATCCCCTCTACTACACCTTACTTTGCTCCTCAGCTCTCTCTTGCTTATTTATTGCCTGTCTCTATTTCCTCATCACAATCGACTTGAGGACGGACCGAAACGTCGTCGTCCCTTCACCTTCTAGTGTGTGGTCTGGTCAACATACTTTATTCATACTTTATACTTTATACTTTGGTATTCATGAGGTCCACTGTTAGTCAAGAACCCAGAGATACTTAATTTCACACGTTTGGCAGGTTTTAATTTCAACTGCTCAACTAACTGTTGTGTGATGAAGGTCTTCTGTGATCCTTGATTGAAAAGACCTCTAGTATTGACTCTATACTTCCTATTAATTAGTTTAAGCTGAGCTTTAGGCAGAGTAGTATTACTGCCTGACTCAGTTGCAAGTACATTAATTTCTTGGTGTACTTTGCAGTATTGAACTGTGGGAGAATTCATAAAATCCTCCCGAGGTGTGGTAGATTGTGATGTCTTTCTACATAAGGCATAATGATGCATACCTTTGTTGCATCTACTGCACAACCGTAGATGGACTACACATTTACAGGGGTCATGAGAACCCATTCACTTGGTGCATCTATGTAATTCTTGTAGGCGTTTAATCCTGGTATCAAAGTTAGGATAAACATTGCATTTATAAGTGACATGCTCTTGTTCACAGAACAGACACTTTCTCTCTCTTGCTGAGTTTGTCTTCTTAGCAGACACATCAACTACAATCTCAGAGGGAGATACAGAATAAATACCTATGTTACCACTCTTCTTTCCCGTGGATGGAGCAGTCCTAGGCTTGAATTTACTAGACTTGTTCAAAGTCGATTTTGGTTTAACTGAATTGTCAGTATTAGGTTGCTTAGACTCAGGTTTAATCTTATCATCAGTTTTCAACCTGTTGACCATTATTCTTAATCCCTCGAATATTTGCTCGAGAGTGAGAAACTCGGTTTTATGGTGTGAGAATATTTCTGCTAAAATATTTCGAGGTAATTTCCTCTGTAAAAGTAACTTAATTGACCATTCTGAGGCTGGTACATCAACTTTAGTATCTAAGGCCTTCACTAGAGACTCTACTTCTAGCCTGAAGCTTTGAAGTGAGTCTGGTCAGTTACTTGGTGCATTCAGATCCAGTAACTGATAATATAGGTTAGCTATACTTAACTCTTTGTTGCAATAGTTCAACTTTAGTAGTTTTATAGCTTCTTCATAATTGCTCTCAGCAAGAGCTAGGTTATTTATGACCTTTTTAGCCTTCCCTTTGAGAAGACTGTTTAGGTAAGAGAATTTAGAAACCTTATCAAGAGAAGGTTTTGCATGTATATGAACTCAAATGAAGTCCAAAATGTGTCCCATCTTCTTCATCCAGTCCTGCAAATGTAGGTAAGTCTAAAGTAGGTCAACGAACCTCAAGTAATTGTACACTGGAATGAGACACAGTATTATTTGCATTGAATTTATGTTGACTTACTATATTACATAGTACATTAAGCTTATCTTTAGTGTCATCTTCATATTGAGATGTCTCAGCTAGAGTTTGATCGATTTCATCAGGATCAGTTTCTGCTGCATTCAGTATATCAAGATAAGACCTGATTATAGATCTGACTTGATCATATTTGAGATCAGCTACTGTCAATGATATTTCTAATTGATGGTAATCAATGGGAGTTGCTTTAGATAAAGTTTCAGACTTATTGATCAGTCTGGTTAAATGACCTTTAAGGCCAATATAGATTCTCCTTAATTTTTCAGGAGTAGCCATGGTGGCTTTAAGTCCAAATTTCATAGGACTTGAATAGTTATTGCTAATGTAGCTTGGGTACTTGTTCATTAGTTGGCAAGTAAATTGATTATAGCCTAAATTATTCTGGCTAAGTTGCACTCTTCCTCATTCCGAGTTAAATGCACCTACCTAACAACAAGCAGCTAAGAATTTTGAGCAATACTTGAATGTCACTATTAGAAATTCTCCTGGCTAGCTCTTCATTATCACCATTTGATGTAATAGTGAACATTCAGCAGCACTCAAAATTTATATATGCAATTAGTGAATACACAAAATGATTTATATACATATGTATATATACTGTAATCAGAGTCAGTATAAGGTACTTGAATCCCACCCTCTTGCAGGATCCGTATAATAATGAATAATATAATGCACTATTGACTAGTTCAAGACTAGTTGAAATAATTTCTACTAAAGAAACTACTTAGTTATTTAGTCTGCATTTGTGCAAAACTCAGCACAATCACAGCCTAAATTCCTACCTAATAAAGGTTGGCGTAAATTAATTAATGGTGTGGTAATGTGAATATGTGCTGTGTTTTCGGGTTTTTTAGATATTATAATATATAGATGTGCACTTGAACACACAAGTAAAAATATAAAATATATAGTTTATTTTGGCTTGCTAGCCACAACCTTTTATGATGGTTGATTGTGTTGATCATTTTGTCAACTATATGTGACATAGACTCACCTGACAGGTGTATACCATCTCTAGCCAGGTTTTGCCTGTATGGTCTGGCTGTAAATTGAATGCAAGTGGCATCCAATCATACTGTTTTCCTCGGTCGAAAGTTTATATATTTGGCAGCCTTTTGGTAATATTCTTGACTTACTCCCCAACGATTATTATGACTTAGTTGACGAGGTTGCACTAATGTGAACACTACTGAACTGCTAACAAGTTTAAATGAGGAAATTGTTGTTTTGAGGTGATTAATTACCTCAGCTGGGTGTCGAGTAGGATGGATGTCATTATCACCTAGATAAATAATGGTTAGATGGTGAGGCCAATCTAACGCAGGTGTTAATGTGGAGTTATTGTAGAAATTGTGAGCTGTTGCTCTTGGTGACCTTGAAGATTCTTACCTCAGTGTGAGGTATAGGTCTGAGTGTTGTGGGTAACTGACTATGTCCTACTAGTGCTACATTATACATGAGGTATAGACAGCAAATAAATTGGTGTGAGTTTGGCTAACATATGTGGTACACTGCTGCTAGCCACAGATAATGAAATATGGTTAGTCTAGGTTACTACACACGGTAATTAGTAATGGTTAATTAGGATAGCTTGATTCTCAGCTATCTATCAGACTCGAAGAGGACTAAATTTGTTTTGTTCTCTGAGAACTGATATCGAATTTAATATTAATTTGGATGTATCCGGTTCGAAAAGGACCAAATTTGTGTCATGAAGGAAAACTAACTCTCAATATATTGATATTTAATTGAATTACTCGAAGGACCTCCCTATTTTTACTAAAAAGGTAAACAGATAAATAAACATTAGAAAAGGACTGAAATACCAATACCTGTGGATAATGTAACCATTAAGAATTATTCCTTGAATATTAATGGACTGTAGATTAGATTACTATTCAAGAGGTAAACTTTCCCAAACCTCACAAATGGGGGGTTAATACCAGAAGTTGAGTTACTCCTAGTACACTTCATCAGGCTGGTTCTTCCTCGAATAAAATTATTAACTCTTACTAAGATATATAAATGATATAAACATTTGATAATTTGGTTAGTTCCAAGAATATATTGAATAATGGTTAGATAAGAAAATTGTTCCTATCTAAAGTTCATGAGGCTATGAAATTATACTTGACTTCCTAGCTCACGTAAATGAAATATAATTTTTAATTATTATTAGGTTTCAACTGTTCATTAGTAAGTAATAACTAAATTGAAATAATCTCAGCTGCTTAGCGGAGACAATAAATGGAAGCGTGGTGTCGAGATGGCATCATCTGGAACTTGCTGGAACACGTGACTCGCTAGCGTAGCTTGGGAAATTGTTGCACTCACGGCAGCGCCAACACACGCTGGAAACCCAATGGGGTGTAAAAATTGTCTATACAAGTTAAATTATATCATTACGATTCAATGGAAGGGACCAATTAAATTCCTTGTGGACGTACTTGTTGTTAGGGGAGGTATCACGACGTAATGATGAACTAAGGGAAAAGTTATTATATAGTGAGCTCCTATAAAAAAACTAGACCACTTAACCTGCTGGTTGTCCACCGATGCTATCCTTGAATTGTTAATGTAGTAATTGCACACTCCAGGGCCGATCATGTAGTTGATGAAAGTTTCGCCTGTCCCTGGACTTATAGCCGCCACGTTGTCTCAGGCGACGTCCACCTGCATGGAGGTCTCGTGTCCGACTCTCTCCTCCCTCAACCCCTCTCTCGTGCATGCGCAACATATTTTAGTAGAAACTGATTTTTTTTCCTTGTAAATACTCAACTTACGTCAATGAGAATAGGGTCACAATTATTGGGAGTTAAATATTGTTTATATTCTCGGTATATTCTATATTCCACGAGATGTGGAAGTAAGTATTACAATTCATGGTGTTGTAGAAAGTGTTGAAATGCCAAATGTGGTGGTGCATCAAAACAAGGTGATGCAGTATTGCAATATAAAGTATTTCTGGAAATATTATACTTCAAGGGGCAGTAGTCTTAGAATACAAGGTGTAGAAGCATGTGTTACAACACTAGGTATGGCAGTAAGTGTTACAATTCAAGGTGTATCAGTAAGTGTTACAAAACAAGGTCTGGCAGCAAGTGTTTCAATGCAATGTGTTGCAGTAAGTGTTACAATAAACTGTGTGGCGGTGTTACTGTATTTGCACTGCGAACATAACGTCTCACTGTATTTGTACTACCAACGTAATGGCCATCATACTGTATTTGGACTACCAGCATAATGTAACAACATCAGTTTAACAATACTTTTTTGCACTTCTTAATAGAACAAATGCTTCAGTGTTTGCAATTTCAATGTTAAATAAATAAAAATTTATTATGAAAATGTAGGGTTAATTAAGTTTTTTATACGATATAATTAGCTAAATATTTGTTAACATATTTCACATAAACTTAACTGAAGATAATGTAAAATAGTAATCAGTAAATTTATCTGGGTGTAACTTTAGATGGAGAGAAAAAGGCTCCGCCAGGAGTTGAACCTGAGTCTGCCACTTTAGAGGCGGCCGTGCTGACCGCTGCACCACAGAGCCGGGCTCTGGAATTATTATGTTTATTATATAAATTTTGCGGATAAAATGGTTATATATAAACAATATAAATGATCATATGTAACAATGTGTGACGGTAAATATTACAATAAAAGGTGTGGGTGGATTACAATACAAGGTGAGGCAGTAAGTATTATAATTCAAGGTGTTGCAGAATTACAATACAAGGTGTGGCAGTAAATGTTACATTGCAAGGTGGGGCAGTGTTACAGTTCAAGGTGTGGCAGTATTACAATACAAGGTGTGACAGCAAATGTTACATTGCAAGGTGGGGCAGTGTTACAGTTCAAGGTGTGGCAGTATTACAATACAAGGTGTGGCAGTAGATGGTACAACAAAAGGTGGGTGTGGCAGTAGTATTAGAAGGCATCCCTCTGTCTCAGGAGACTATAAAGTTGCGCTCTGGTTGTGGGTCTGGAGTGGCCTTTCCAGGGTGCAAAGCCAGGATAGATACGTTAAAGTATCAAAGACAACACAAAGTTAATGTGTTGATACGGGGGAGAAGCTGTCACCTTTGCAGCAGCCCCCCCCCCCCCTCTCCACGGCGCCGTCAGTCAACAAGTAGGTAAGTGTTACAATACAAGGTTATCTTGAGATGATTTCGGGGCTTAGTGTCCACGCGGCCCGGTCCTCCACCAGGCCTCCACCCCCAGGAAGCAGTCCGTAGCACCTGACTAACTCCCAGGTACCTATTTACTGCTAGGTAACAGGCGCATCAGGGTGAAAGAAACTCTGCCTACTGTTTCTCGCCGACGCCCGGGATCGAACCCGGGACCACAGGATCACGCGTCCAGTGTTCTGTCTGCTCAGCCACCGGCTCCCCTGAAGGTGTGAAGTGTTTCAACACATGGTGTGGCAGAGTTACAATGCAAGGTGTGGTAGTGTTTCAATTCATGGTATAGCAGAGTTACAATACAAGGTGTGGCATAGTTATAATACAAGGTGTGGCAGTAAGTATTACAATTCAAGGTGTGGCAGTAAGTATTACAATTCAAGGTGTGGCAGTAAGTATTACAATTCAAGGTGTGGCAGTGTCACATTGCAAGGTAGGCCAGTGTTAGAGTACAAGGTGTGGTAGTATTACAATACAAGGTGTGGCAGTAAGAGCTACATTACAAGGTGTGGAAGTGTTACAATAGCAGGTGCACCACTAAACGTCACAATAAACGGGGTGGCATTAAAGATTACAATAAAGTAACTTTCTACTTGCTGTATTTGAATAGATTACAAAACATATAACCTGCTGTATTTGAACAACCAATGTAGTTTCCCATTACTGTATTTAGACTAACAACGTAACATTCCACATACTGCATATGAATAACTAATATAACGCCCCACATACATTAATTGAACAACCAACAAAACACGCTATTTCCTGTATTTGGAACCCATGGGACCGACCCACCTAATGCATTTGGACTAACAACGTAACGTCCCACATACTGTATTTGGCACCAACGTAATGTACCATCATCAGTTTTACTATTCTTCTTATTTTTGTTAGTTTTACAGAATAAATTCTTCAATGTTTGTTATTTAAAAGTTAAAAAAAAAAATAACAAATGATCATGACACTGTAGACCTAATATAGTTTCTCATATATGCTATAATTAGTTAAATATACATATTCACATTTACCAATACACTGTTGAAGATAATGTAAACATTAATTAGTAAATTTATCAGGGTGAAAATTTAGCTGGAGACAAAAAGTTGAACCTGAGATGAAAGTTGAGCCAGGAGTTGAACCCGAGTCTGCCACTTTAAAGGCGGACGTGCTGACGGCTGCACAACAGAGCCGGGCACTGGAATTATGATGTTTATTATATAAATGTTGCGGATCAACAGCCCTCGCTCCAGCACTGGCATAGAAGTTCATGAAGCTCAGTTTTAAGTGTTCCTCAAACGCACTTGAGAACTTCAGGCGGAATCCCATCGTCTCCCGGCGCCTTCCCAGAGGAAAGTGAATGCAGTGCTTTCTCAACTTCTTTCACAATCGGTTCAAAGTCTAGTTCTTCCATGATGAGCAGACACTCGATTTTATCCAAGGCCTCTATGCTGACCAAGTTATCTCAATGGAGTAGAGTTCGGAGTAACGTTCCACCCAGCGATTCATCTGTTGATCACGATCTTTAATGATCTCTCCAGTGGCTGACTTCAGATGAGCCGTAATATTTTGTGTAGGGCATGTTGCCTGTTTGATCCCTTCGTACATGCCTCTTATGTTGCCGACAGTGTCCACGGTCTGCATGCTGGAACAAAGTCGGAGCCAGTAATCGTTAGCACAGCGCCTTGCAGTTTGTTGAATTCTTCTGCGGGCAGTTCGGAGGACCTGTAGGTTTCTTTCTGAGGGCAGGTTCTTCTAGACTGAGAGAGCTCGTCGCTTTTCGTCTTCGATGGGTAACAGTTCCTCTCCACTGGCCTCGAACCAGTCTGCTGACTTGTTCTGCCTCTTACCGAAGGTGGACATGGCAGTTTTGAAAATAGAGCCCCCCGAGGTTTGACTACCTCTCACTTGCGCTATCTCAGGGTGGTCCAAGAAGGGCATTTACCAGCGCAGCAGTGAACTCACCCACCTTATGAAGGTCACGGGTACTGTTTACGTTAATGTGTGGTCTTTCCTCCTTCTTTGCTCGGTGGATTTTCCGGGTTTGGAACTTTACTTAGCAAATTACGAGGGAATGGTCGGTATTACAATCTGCGATCTGAAAGCTGCGGGTCAGTTTGACGCTTCTCTGATTGCTACGCCCCGTAAGCATCAGGTCGAGTTGGTGCCAATGCTTAGACCTGGGGTGTCTCCAGGGAACCTTGTAATGGGGCTTCGTGTCGAAAAAGGAATTGATGACACAGAGATCATAACGACAGCAGAACTCCAGAAGGCGCTGCCCATTCTCATTCATTTTCCCAAATCCAAACTGGCCCAGGCAGCAAGACCAAGAGCTGTGATCAGAACCAACCTTTACATTAAAGTCTCCCAGGAGGAAGACTGGCTCTTGTTGAGGTAGGTCTCTAAGAATTAGGCAGAGATCATCATAGAATTCGTCCTTCGCTTCGGTAGAGGAGGTCAGTGTGACGGGAAAGTGTAGAAGTGTAGGTGTTCGGCAGTCCTCCTAATGGCTGGTGTCAATGCCTATCACATTTTAGAAAAAAAAGATCAACTGCTTGGCTGTTGTCTGTGGTAAAGTAAGGAAAGACACGCAAAACACATAGTATGAACAATGAAACTTTAATTAACTTTAAAAATTATGAATAAGACAATTCCTTGGCTATGTACAGTGCAAACAAACAAGTAAAAAAATATAACATAAAAATTAAGAACAAGGGTGACGTTACTCTACAAATAAAATAAAGACAGAAAAATGATTAACAGGTGCTGAGAATATAGCGCTAGCTGAGAACCTCCACCAATAAACAGAGCGTATATCAGTTCACAGCTTGGGAGCACAAGGATATTCTAACTTCAATGGCTGGTTCAAGACCAGACATAGACTTGGTAGAGGGCGCTGAGGTGCAGAGGTGCAGGTGTGCAGATGGCGGGTCACCAGTCAGAAGCAGGCAGGCTGGAATGGTAGTTTGCTGGTTGACGACCGTGGCGAACCGGCATGGAGGGAGTGAGGAGTGGGGGGGAGTTTAGGGTACGTTTGCCACCTGGTCAAAACGTTTTGTGCTACTGGTAGATGTATCTTGAAGGTAGCATCTTAGTGTTGTATATATATAAGTAACTTTACGTAGGGAAGAGCAGGCTCAATCTCTCTTGAAAGAGATTACCATCACAGTATGCAGGCATTGATGACGCTGACCATTCCTGCTGCTGTATAAAGCTGAAGTTTGATGATACTTGCAGACCCCTCCGTGGGCGGTACTATGGACCCTAGCAATCTATTTTTGACAGGGAAGCCAACGCCATTCTTCCTTACCTCTTCTTCTGGTTTGCCCTTCCAGAAGAAGGTAAAATCCTTCTCCCGAATGCTGCCGGTTGTGGGCAGACGTGTTTCGTACGGGGCGACTACGTCCATCTGGATCCCGAGGAGTTCATTGTTGATCACAACTGTCTTGCGGGCGTCGTTCACTACCAGCAGATCTTCTGAGAGACCCGGTGACATGGTCCTAACATTCCACATGCCCAGTTTGTGAGCTGGGTGGCTCTGTGTTTTTCTTTTGCCTGGTGCATGGTTGACGATCCGCTTGTTGGATTGTGGTCTAAGCCCCACGCACCCAGTGGAGCAGGCGGACCGTGGCGGGACAGCACGTTATTTGCTGGGAGGCTGCCCAGGTTGAGGCGGGCAGTAGCTTTCCTATGCAATCGGATGATTTCTCCCACTGACGGAAGCAACCCCTGGCGCCTCACTCTACGCCAATTGAGTGGTAGGCTTATCACTGGTAACTGTCGCTTCCCGTGTTGAGCAATCGTCAAGGCGGCGCTGGAGTGTCCTCTCCAGTAGTTATTGGAGAACCGGCTGTTGCCTATGCAGCAGATCCACCCTCTCCACGCCACCGATGCAATCCAAGGGAAGGGCAGGAGTTGTACCAGTAACGTCGGAGGAGATGCCGGAATGTAGCTGTAATCAGCTGCAAATCGCCTTAGGGACTCTGATTCCGAATTTTTCCTAGAGGTTTACTCCCGTAACCATTCCCATGAATGGGTTTAGCCGCAAGACAGCGGAGGTTTGAATTCGGGGTTTTCCTTCCCCTAGATGAGCTACCATCCCAGTCTAACGGGTTTTATTTGCCCGAAGCAACTGGTTTTCCCACCAGAGGCCCGCCTTCGTCCCTTCTTCTGTTAGTAGAAGTAGTTCCGTAAGGCCTAGAGGCTAGGCCACACGAGGAGGCCAGTAGCTGGTCTTGGTTGTCAGAGGCTATTTGAGACTTACGCAATCAGGGGCACTTTGCAGACTGTGTGAGTTTATCTCCACAACCCTAAACGTCCCTCCCCGGCTATGACAACCCTTGAAACAAGGTGTGGCAGTAAGTATTACAACACATGGTGTGGCAGTGTTACAATATAAGTTGTGGCAGCATGTGTTACAATATAGGTTTGGCAGAAAGTGTTACAGTATAAAGTGTGGCAGTATTACAATACAAGGTGTGGCAGTAAGTGTTACAATACAAGGTGTGGCAGAAAGTATTACAATACAAGGTGTGGCAGTTTTGCAAAACAAGGTGTGGTAGTTTTACAATGCAAGTTGTAGCAGTACGTATTACAATACTAGGTGTGGAAGTGATTCAATAAAATGTGCTACAGTTAGTGTTAAAATAAAAGGTGTTGTAGTGTTATAATACAAGGTGTGACAGTGTTACAATGCAAGGTATGGCGGTATGTTTTACAATATAAAGTATGGCAGTAAGTGGTACAATATAAGGTTTGGCAGTAAGTGCTAGAATTCAAGATGTGGCGCTAAGTTTTACAATGCAAGGTGAAGCACTAGGTGTTACAATAGAACGTGATGCAGTAAATGTGGAATAGAAGAGGTGGCATGTTTCAAAACAAGGTGTGGCAGTAAGTGTTTGAATAAAAGGAAGGTGGGGCAGTGTTACAATACAAGGTGTTGCAGTAAGTTTCACGATACTAAGTGTTACATTAAGTTTGGCAATACAAGGTGCAGCAGTAAGTTTTACAATACAAGGTATTGCAATATTACAATACAAGGACTGACTGTGTTACAATATAAGATATGACAGAAAGAGTTATGATAAGGGTAGAGCAGAGTTACAATACAAGAGGGGGGGAGATAGTAAAATACAAAGTGAGGTAGTAAAAGTTTCAATACAAGATGTGGCAGTAAATGTTACAATGCAAGATGTGGCAGTAAATGTTACAATACAAGATGTGGCAGTAAATGTTACAATACAAGATGTGGCAGTAAATGTTACAATACAAGATGTGGCAGTAAATGTTACAATACAAGATGTGGCAGTAAATGTTACAATACAAGATGTGGCAGTAAACGTTTCAATACAAGATGTGGCAGTAAATGTTACAATACAAGATGTGGCAGTAAATGTTACAATACAAGATGTGGCAGTAAATGTTTCAATACAAGATGTGGCAGTAAATGTTACAATAAAAGGTGTGATAGTATTTCAATACAAGGTGTGGCCGTATTTCAATACAAGGATACTAGGCGTTGCAGTGCTACAATACTAGTTGTGGCAGTAAGTGTTTCAAAACAAGGTGTGGCAATAAGTGTTACAATACAAGGTGTGGCAGTAAGTGTTACAATAAAAGTTGTGACAGTAAATATTATAATAAAAGATGTGGCAGTAAGTGCGACAGAATGTGTTACAATACAAGGATTGGCAGAAATTGTTACAGTACAAGGTGTGATAGTGTTTCAATATAAGGTTTGACAGTAAGTGTTACAATACAAGATGTGGCAGTAAGCTACAAAACAAGGTGTGTGGCTGAAAGTGTAACAATTTAATCTGGTGAAGTAAGTGTTACAATACAAGGTGTGACAGTAGGTATTACAGTAAATGTTGGCAGTTAGTTTTACAAAACAAGGTCTGGCAGTCACTGGTACAACAAAGGATTTGCAATAAATGTTACAATAAAAATTGACAGTAACTGTTGCATCACAAGACGTGGGATTATACACAAGGTGTTACATTACAAGCAGTGACAGAAAGTATTGTGACATTGTATTGTGTTACAATACAATGTGTGGCAGTAAGCGTTATAATGCAAGGTGAGGTAATATGTTTAAATTCAAGATATGGTAGAAAGTACTAGAATATAAGGTGTGGCAGTGTTACATTTCAAAGTGTGGCAGTAAATGTTACAAAATAAGCTGTGGCAGCAAGTGTTACAATATAAGATGAGGCAGTTTTAAAATATAAGGCGTTGCACTAAGTGTTACAATATAAAGTGTAGCAGTAAGTGTTCCAACACAAGATATGGAAGTAAGTTTTAAATCTCATGTTTGTGGCAGTAGGTGTTTCAATACAAAGCATTGCAGCGTTACAATACAAGGTGTGGCAGTAAGTGAAATAATAGGTGTGGCTGTGTAACATTACAAGGTGTTACAATAAGTTTAACAATGCATGGTATGGCAAGAAGTGTTACAACACAAGGTGTGGCAGGAGGTTGAACATTATAAGGTGTGGCAGGAAGTGTTAAAATTCAAGGTGTGGCAGAGTAACAACACAAGGTGTGGCAATAAGTGTTACAATACAAGGTATGGCAATAAGTGTTTGAATACAAGGTGACTCAGTAAGTGTTACAATATAGTAGTAGTAGTAGTAGTAGTAGTAGTAGTAGGCATCCTTCAGTCTCTGGAGACTATAGAGTTGCGCCCTAGTTGTCAATCCTGGTGCAGCGTCTGGTGTGACTGATGAGGCCAGTCCGAGAGTGGCAGTCCATCCCACACCGAGCACAAACGAAGTCCGATTCTGGTCTGTCTTCCTGGCTACCGACTTTCCTTCTCTGTCTCTTTGCCTCCGATTCCTTGGCAAGTGACTCCTCGAACTTGGAGAGACCTCTTTGAACAGACTACCTCCAGGCTGAAGGGTCTGCAGCCAGTGTCTCCCATATAGCAAGATCGACGTCCATGGCTTTCAGGTCCCTCTTGCATACGTCTTTGTACCATAGCTGGGGCTTGCCTGTTGGACGCTTTCCATGCCTCAGCTCTCCGTACAGGAGATCCGTGGGGATCCTACCGTCGCCGATTCGCACAACGTGCCCGAGCCAACGCATTCGTCTCTGTTTCAGCATTGTGTACATGCTGGTGATTCTTGCTCTCCCCAAGACGGTGTTGTTTGTCACCTTGTCCTGCCAGGTGATGTCCAAGATGTGTCTAAGGCAGCGCATGTGGTAGGCATTCAGCTGTCTTTCCCGACGGGCGCGGAGTGTCCAAGACTCACTGCCATAAAGGAGAGTGCTCAGGACACAGGCTCTGTAAACCTGAATCTTAGTATACTCAGTTAGCCTACTGTTGGCCCACACTCTCTTTGTCAGTCTGGACATGGTCGTAGATGCCGTACCGATGCGTTTGTTTAGCTCCATATCAAGAGAGAGGGAGTCAGAGATTGTGGAGTCCAGGTACACGAAGTCGTGAACGACTTCCAGTTTGGAATCGGAGATGCGGATGTCAGGTGGGGAGTCCACTCCTTGTCCCATGACTTGTGTTTTCTTCAGACTGATGGTGAGTCCGAAAGCCTGAGAGGCCTCGCTGAAGCGGGTTATGAGCCGTTGGAGGTCTTCGGCTGAGTGGGCAGTGACTGCTGCGTCGTCGGCAAAAAGGAAGTCGCGCAGACACCTAAGCCGAACCTTCATCTTGGCTCTCAGCCTGGCGAGGTTGAAGAGCTTTCTATCCGACCTGGTCCGGAGCTAAATGCCTTCCGTGACAGATCCGAAGGCGTGCCGCAGCATAACTGCGAAGAAAATCCCGAATAGGGTTGGAGCCAGGATGCAGCCTTGCTTTACTCCACTTCGGATGTCAAAGGCGTCTGATGTTAGGCCATCAAAGACCACGGTGCCCCTCATGTTCTCATGGAAAGATCTGATGATGCTGAGGAGCCTGGGTGGGCATCCGATCTTGGGGAGGATCTTGAACAGGCCATCCCTGCTGACGAGGTCGAAGGCCTTCAGTCAGATCTATGAAGGCTGCGAAGAGTTGCTGCTTTTGTTCCCTGCGTTTCTCCTGCAGTTGTCTGAGGGAAAAGACCATGTCGATGGTGGACCTGTCAGCTCTGAATCCGCATTGTGATTCTGGATAGACTCTCTCTGCAAGTACTTGGAGCCTCTTCAATGCGACTCGAGCAAACAGTTTTCCGACAATACTGAGGAGGGAGATTCCACGGCAGTTGTTGCAGTCGCCCCTGTCACCTTTATTCTTATACAGCGTGTCGATGTTGGCATCCCTCATGTCCTGTGGCACCTCTCCTTCTTCCCAGCAGAGGCAGAGAATTTCATGCAGCTCCATGAGCAGGCTACCTCTGCAGCACTTAAGGTCTCAGCAGGAATGCCATCTTTGCCAGGAGCTTTACCAGTAGCAAGGGAGTCTAGGGCATCGCTGAGTTCTTCCATGGTCGGTTCGCTGTCGAGCTCCATTAACACAGGCAGACACTCAAAGGCGCTCAGGGCGTCTTCGGTGACCACATTGTCCCTGGCGTATGGCTCAGAGTAGTGCTCGACCCAGCGCTTCACCTGCAGTGTCTGGTCCTGAATCACCTCGACAGTGGCAGATTTCAGAGGAGCGGTCTTCCTCTAGATTGGGCCGAGGGCTTGCTTGATGCCGTCATACATTCCCCTTACATTGCCTGTATCCGCTGCACTCTGTATCTGGGAGCAGAGTTGGAGCCAATAGTTGTTGACACATCGCCTGGCGCTCTGCTGCACTTTGCAGCGGACGGCCCGAAGGATCTGTAAGTTGCGCTGACTTGGGCAGGCTTTGTAGGCTGCCAAGGCGTTTCTCTTCTCTTTGATTACAGGTGTCATCTCTTCCAAGTGAGCCTCGAACCAGTCTGCCGACCTGCTGGTCTTCTTGCCAAAGGTGGAAATGGCAGCGTTGAACACAGCGTCTCTGAAGTGCTCCCATCTTTTACAGGCAATGACCCCGGCTGGGCCAATGAGAGCTTCCCCGAGCACGCGTGCAAAATCTTCCACCTTGTCCTGGTTGCAGGTCTTGGTGGTGTCGATGCGAGGTCTGCCCGCCTTTTTCGAGTGATGAATCTTCTTTGGTTGCATCTTGACCCTGCTACATACCAGGGAGTGGTCGGTGTCACAGACAGCACTCTGGTTGCTACGCGTAATCTTGACGCTGGGTAGACTTGCACGCCTGGTAAGAATCGGGTCAAGCCGGTGCCAGTGCTTGGAACTGGGGTATCTCTAAGATACTCGGTGTTGAGGCTTTGTGCCGAAGAACGTGTTGGTGACACAAAGACCATGAAGGCAGCAGAGTTCTAGCAGACGTTGCCCGGTCTCATTCATCCTCCCTATGCCGAATTGACCCAGACAAGTGGGCCAAATGTTGTGCTCGGCACCCACTCTGGCGTTGAAGTCGCCGAGGAGGAACAGTGGCTCCTTTACAGGGATTCTCGCTATGACTCTGTTGAGGTCATCGTAGAATTTTTCCTTTGCCTCTGCTGGAGAAGTCAGGGTTGATGCATATGCACTAATTACATTGACTGGTCCTGTTTGGGAGTACAGTTTCAGAAACAGAATTCGTTCGGTTTCCCCCATCGGTGGCATAATGTGTCCCAACAGTGCATTCATGACGGCAAATCCCACAACATGTTCTCCGGTCTCATCAGGTGGTTTTCCTTGCCAGAAGAAAGAGAAGGTCCTCTCTCTCACAGATCCTGATCCAGGGAGCCTGGTCTCTTGGAGAGCAACAATATCCATCTGCAGTTTGCTCAGCTCCCTATCGATGATTGCTGGTTTTTGGGCGTCATTGATTTCTTGCAGGTCGTTAGTGAAACCTGGTGTCAGTGTCCTGACGTTCCATGTGCCCAGGTTTAGGGCAGTTGATATTTTCTTCTTAGGTTTGGTATTGTTTGGTGCAAAGTTGTCGGGCCGCTTGTCGGTTTTCACCCTAAACCCCACGCACCCAGTGAGGTTAACGGACCGTGGCGAGGCAACACCTTATTGGCTGGGGTTGTTGCCCAGCTTGATGCGGGTAGTAGCTGCCCAGTGGGGCACGATGACCCCTCCCACCGTCGAAAACAACCCCTGGCGTCACACTTTTCGCCAATCGAGCAGAAGACTTAAATCCGTTAGACTGTCGCTTCCCGTGTTGGTTCGACGCTGTGAGGCGAAGCTGGAGTGCCCTCTCCAGGGCGCAAAGCCTGGGTAGGTAGATATGGAGGAGAAGCTGCTACCCATGCAGCAGGTTCCCCTCTCCACGTTGCTGAAATTATCCAATAGAAAGGCAAAGGCCAATACACATGGTTCCAGCAACGTCGCAGGAGCTGCCAGAACGAAGTCGACGTCAACAACGAACTGCCTTAGGGGCTCCAACTCCGGATTTTTCCTCGAGGTTGACTCCTGAAGCCTATCCCAAAAATGGGATATGGCCGCAAGGCAGCAGAGGTTTAAAATCAGGGTTTTCCTTCCCCTAGATGAGCTGCGTTCCCAGGCTATCGAGTCCCATCTACCTGGAGCAACTGGTTCTAAGGTGCCAGAGGCACGCCCTCGCCCCTTCTCCTGTCGGTAAAAAGCAGTTCCGCCGGACTTACACTAAGCTACCCGTGCAGGCCAGGAGTTGGACTTGGTTGGCAAAGGCTATTTGAGATGCATGCCGTATAGGAGCATTTTAAAGGTCATGGGGAGCTCGTCCCCCCATTACCACCCTCTGGCTATGACAACCCCTTGGAACCACACCGTGTACAATATAAGGCCTTGCACTAAGTGTTACAATATAAGGTGTAGAAGTAAGTTTTCTAATACAAAGTCTGACAGGAAGTGTTACATTACAAAGTGTGGCAGTAATACGATATCAAGTGAGGAGTGGCGATATCAAAGCCATCTACGGACCTTCACTCCAACTCCAAGGCATTAAGTGAGACGAAGACAACGCCATCTATTGGTGGAAGTGTTGCGTTTGAGAAAGGCTCCTGTTTCATACCTCAGTTAGGAGGTGAGGTCAATGATGATGTCCACTGGTGAGTGACGTAATGATATCAACGCCATCTAGATTGTGCATCCGATTACATTTCACAGTTCCACGGTGAGAGGTTACCATCCAATATTCTCGTTGTATGCTCTCTGTCAGGCTAATGACTTTTATGTCCACAGAGGTGACGTGAACCGGATACCAGCTCAAGGAGGCCGTAACAGGCAGTGTAACAACACAAGGTGTGACAGGAAGTGTTACAACACAAGGTGTGGCAGGAAGTGTTACAACACAATACGTGTGCCAATGATACAGTACACGGTGTGGCAGTGTTACAATACAATGTGAGGAAGTGCTTCAATACAATAAGGTTAGTAGTACCTCCTCAAGGTGTGGCAGTGCTACAATACAAGGCGAAACAGTGTTTCAAGCATGGTGTGGCAGTAAGAGTAACAATAAAAAGAGTGAGAGTAAACATTATATTAAAAGATCTGGCAGTTAGAATTACAAAACAAGGTGAGGCAGTCATTGTTACATTAAAGGTGTGGCAGTAAGTGTTACAATAAAAGATGTGGCAATAAGTGTAAAAATACAAAATGTGGCAATAAGTGTAAAAAACAAGGTGTGGCAGTATTTCAATTCAAGGTGGCAGTGGTACAATACAAGTTGTAGCAGTGTTACAATGCAAGGTTTGTCAGTAAATATTACAATACAAGGCATTTATTTATATATATATATATATATATATATATATATATATATATATATATATATATATATATATATATATATATATATATATATAATGTATATATATATAATGTATATAGGGGGGTACACCACTGGTGCAATTATAGGGACCCACAGCCTCAGAGAAGGGAACACAGAGCACTCAGGGAAAAACTTGCCATTTTATTATGATGTACACTTTATTATGCAAGGTTATACAGTTGCATATCTGATTTTATACAAAAAAATGAACATTAAGAGGGCACAAGAAAAAGTTTGCTTCCTAGAGGCTGTAGATTTCCTCGAACTCCTCCGACGCCGGGCAGGAACCGAGGATGCAGCGGGCATTTCCCCTCTGGATCGCGACACTGAGGCGCTGAAAGAGAAAACTTGCTGCTCTAGGGTCTCTTGTGGTGTCAATGAGCTTGGAACCAAGATCCTTAAGAAACCTTCTTGCACTCTCACCCCATGGGCCTAGGGTCTCAGACCCTATTGGAACGAAGTTGTACCTTTGATCTAATTGCCTGTACTTGACTGACTTTTGTTTTTCTCTGTGTGTCGCTGCGGCTCCTGCTGTGCCGGCAGAGAGGGTGATGTATGTCGTTGCCAGGGTGGATACGCAAGTATAGTCCCATGCTAACTGCCTGCCACCCTTCCACGGACGCAGTGTGATTCCGTCTGGTCGGCCGGCAAAGCTAACAGAGTCACGGTTCAGTAGGTTGCGGGGCTCTTTCTCCGCTGGACACTGAACAGAGGCAAGGCTTCTTTTAATGATGTCGTTGACTTCGTCGTGTCTAGTGTGCCAACCACCCGATTTTCTACAGTGCAGGCCATGCAATCCATATTCGTCAGCATCTGCCTCTCCGCAAATACACCTGTGAACAGTGTGGATAGGGGCAGCAAGGCGGATAGCGACTGCAATACGGAGCTCCTGCAGATCAAGACGTGTGCCTGTCGCAGACATAGGGACTGCCAGAAGGAAGTCCCCTGCATGGGGAGCCTGCACAGCTGCGAGGCGTACACGATCACTGGGGGTTGTTGCTGCCTCCAGCAAAGCTGTGGCTTCTTTGTCTACAATGGGGCTGTCCCAACTGGATTGTTTCTTGGCTTTCAGCATGGCTGGTCTGAGTGCTGGGTCTGTCATGGCACCCCATTTCGTGTCGCATTCCGTGTTGTGGGGGTCCTGTATCCCCGCTACATCACTCAGGGTGTCAGGTAGAATTTCCTTAACCAGGTCATCTGATGCTGAGGAGGAAGACAGGAAGGCTGTGGCAGCAATTTGGGTGGCGGTGCGGACACCCAAACCACCGAGCCTGACAGGAAGAGTGGTTTGTTTCCACTGGCATTCGTTGAGGGAGAGGTTACCAACTTTTTCCAGCATGGTCTTCAGTAGGAGGTCATACTCGTCAAGCTTTGGGTTGTCGTAAGATGGGGCGCACCTCAGAAAGTAGGTTAGCCTCGGAAGGGATAGGCATTTGGTGAGGAGATAAAAAACATCGTGGGCATCGATGTCACCTATTCTGTCTTCCATCCTCCTAAGGTCTGCGATTTGGGAGTAGCAGTTGTATAGAGCTATTTACTTATATTACAGTGTCTTGCCTAGATATGCCCCAGTAAACCGGTAAATTTTGGTTACTTTTACTTAACCCTAGACAATAGTACTGAAGACCAGGTGGCATTATTGAGATTTTGACCAGGTCAGTGTTTCCAGTGATGCTGTGAAGCATGAAGACACTACCGGAGTTTACCTCGTAGTTGGTAAAGGAGGCACAGGGACTACAAACCCGGACACCGCGGTGGTCGACGCCGACGAGAAGACTCACCCCAGCAAGGCCAAGAACGATCCCAGCCACTTGAAGAGCTTGGGCCAAACGAGCCCCAGGAGGTGGACGTTCGAACCCCGCACCTATGGGTTCCAGACATAGATGGTCACAGCCCCCTTTAACCCGAGGCCCGCTTCCTTCATGACCCAGCAGAAAGAAGAATAATATTTATTAATTACAACAATTATTATTATAATAATTATTATAATAATATAAATATTTAATAATTATTACTATTCCTTCATTACTGTAACCACAGACACTTCACATTACCGCCATTACTGTAATTACATACACTACACACTATCTTCATTATTGTAACCACATATACTACACACTACCTTCATCACAATAACCACATACACTACACACTGCCTCTATTACAATAACCACACACACTACACACTACCTTCATCACAATAACCACATACACTACACACTACCTTCATCACAATAACCACATACACTACACACTACCTTCATCACAATAACCACATACACTACACACTACCGTCATCACAATAACCACATACACTACACACTACCGTCATCACAATAACCACATACACTACACACTACCTTCATCACAATAACCACATACACTACACACTGCCTCTATTACAATAACCACATACACTACACACTACCTTCATCACAATAACCACATACACTACACACTACCTTCATCACAATAACCACATACACTACACACTGCCTCTATTACAATAACCACATACACTACACACTACCTTCATCACAATAACCACACACACTACACACTACCGTCATTACAATAACCACATACACTACACACTACCTTCATTACAATAACCACACACACTACACACTACCGTCATCACAATAACCACATACACTACACACTACCGTCATCACAACAACCACATACACTACACACTGCCTCTATTACAATAACCACATATACTACACACTACCTTCATCACAATAACCACATACACTACACACTGCCTCTATTACAATAACCACACACACTACACACTACCTTCATCACAATAACCACACACACAACACACTACCGTCATTACAATAACCACATACACTGCACACTACCGTCATCACAATATCCACATACACTACACACTACCGTCATCACAATAACCACATACACTACACACTACCGTCATCACAATAACCACATACACTACACACTGCCTCTATTACAATAACCACACACACTACACACTACCTTCATCACAATAACCACACACACTACACACTACCGTCATCACAATAACCACATACACTACACACTACCGTCATCACAATAACCACATACACTACACACTGCCTCTATTACAATAACCACATACACTACACACTGCCTCTATTACAATAACCACATACACTACACACTACCTCTATTACAATTACCACATCCTTTACTCACCTCTTAATTATTGTAACGATCTACACACTGGTTTCATCAGTAAATAAACTAAGACAAATATACAAAAATAATATATGTCATATGTTGTTGTTCAAGATTTGCTACCTGGAACAAAAAGTTCCAATTTCCAATATGTCATAATTTGTAAGACTACAAAAATAAAAAAAAAAATATATAAATTCAAATAAAAAAATAATTTTAAGGTATATAATTTTGTATTAATTTTTTTTTTTTTTTTTTTTTTTTTTTACTACAAGTGTGTAGAGGAGAGGAGACTCACTGAGAGTGGGTGGCGCGGGAGGGAAGGGTCTGGACCTCCTTGCCACAGACCTTTGCCATCCAGTATGCCTGGGTTCGCTCCTTTCTGCGTCGGCGCTGGCTCTTGGTCTTTCGAAGAGCATGCCTCACGAGCTGGCGCTGGGCATCGCCAACGGTGAACACCTCATAGCGGCGGTCCATGATGGCTACTGTGGTCACAACACTGTTTATGCCAGAGACAGTGACAGAGATTTCTCGGGGTGGGACGTGATCTTCAGATCCAATAACTCGAGGCGATCACTCTATCAACTGTATTACGGCGTCCCACATATATATGTGTTTGGAACTTATATATATATACTTATAAATGTGGCTCATCAGGCTAATCTTGGTGTCTTTTTTTGTCCATTATCCAATATGTTCTTAATCTTTCTTAATATGAGAGATGCTAAAGCTCGGAGATGAGCCTTTTGTACTTGTTTTTGTTGTTTTTTGTTGAATATAATTAAATTTCTTGTAAGTAAATAATTATTACTAAGAAAAGTTAAGTCCAGCACTTTATGCCACGTCCACTGGCCTTGTACAGGTCGTGATATTACTGAACTGTTTACTGTTGAGGTTAACATTCTTGGTCAAATGTGGCCTTAATGTCCAAGTAAATGTTGTAACCGCTGTCCTCACTCGGCTCAGCCCTGGTATGTTGGTCCACAACATTTGTATACTGTCTAGGCACGCTGGGGGAACACGCTGCGGAGTTTCCGTGGGATTAAGTCATATACCAGAGGATCTGACACTACATCAAGTTCTACTTTAGATTTAAGCTAGAAGGCATCCCAGGCGAACGATGGGAGCGAAATGTGATGGGAAGTGTCCAATTTGTTGAGAGGTTGGTTGGTTGGTTGGATGGTTAGTTGTATGAATGGATTGTTAACTCTGTCTGCTAATGCTGTTCTGGTAGAACCCTCTTCTCTCATCTATGCATGTGATTACACTTCATCCCTCCTCATACTGCTAAAGCTATCTCCCTCAAACACACAATTCTCTTTGTTCTAGCTCCACATACTCTATGCTTCTGTAATGTATCGCACACACACACACACACACACACATCCTTAAAACTCCCAAGCCAATCTTGGCAGCAAAGTGGGTTGTCATTAGATCAGCCTTCTCCTGATTGCTGGTTGCAACAGTTCCATCCTCCCGGTTTAGAGGCAGGATTGTGTGCTCAGATGAATATGCCTGCCGATCTTTATATAACTCTTTCACCAGTATACGACTGGTGAAAGATTTTGCTTGGCTGTTCAAGTCCCCCTTGAGCAAGGCATTCCACTCAGTTGCGTCAAGATCTGAGCAAAATGCTGGCAAGTTCTCACTGTCCGAAAGCCTGATAGTTCGGACAGATGTTTCACCTCGATCTGTTGGGATAACCAGTGTAGTAAACACAGCCTGGTGGTCTGAAGAACCAACACATCCCGTAGGTCTGCAATGAACTTTGCTTGCAGGAAGGTGAGATACGACAGGATCGAGGAACGAGCCTGATATGTGGTTGGAAAGCTCACAAAATTTTCGAGGTTAAAGACTGCTAAGCGTCATCAAAATCCCCCTGTATGAGATACTGGCTGAGGTCACTGAACCGACAATTATAATGTGCTGACATTAGCAGGGAGTTTAGGTTGTCCATCAGGAAGTTGACTGGAGGAAGCACCCTGCCATTGAGGTCTGTACATTGCACATATGAGTATTGATTCACCAGGATTTATGCACATTTTGAAGACCATAATTTCAAGATGACCACATCAATGGGTTGGGCATGCACAGTTTTGCTGATACACACTGGAACAGCCCCTCCTTGACCCTGCTTGTCTCGGCGCATCCATGATGTATAATCGGCAACTTAAACAAAGTTCTTAGGAGTCCTGTCATCTAGAATTGTTTCTGGAACAAAAATGACATCACGACGATGAGTGTTCACAAAGCTGTGTGTGAGATGGCCAAGATTGGTAATGAAGCCCTTGATACTGGCAAACATTATTGTAATTGACTCCTCATATCTGCGTTTTGTTTGAGAAGACAGCTGTGTATGGTGGCAGACCTCGCAGCTGGTGTGCTGGAGGTGTGTAAATCTGAGGTGCTGAGTAATGCACAACGCCTTCTGCAATGTTCGGGTATAGATAGTACGAATGCTGACAAGTAAGAATGTGTACTTAGTCTGAGTATTTCTTTGAATTGTCAAAGATCATTTCTTTAAACATTTGATCTTGTCTATCCAGATCCCTTTTGGTTCGACATGAGTCCTTTTGATGGACATGAGTCTTCGATGGCAGTGATTGCGCCTGAGATCACTCCGACAGGTTTCAGGCGTTTGACCCCTGTGAATGCATTTAGAGCAGGGCCTTAATATGAGGCTGGGAAGTTGTCCAGACTGATTATTGCCAGAGCTAAACGGCGGATTCAAGAGTTGAGACCCGTGATGTGTGTGTGCTGCTGGTGTTGACATTAATCAGGGCCTTGTTGAGGTTGGTGATGCAGTGCCTGGTTATGGTTATGTTGTGGTTGAGGGTGTTGAGGCCGGTGTTGTTGTTGTTCAGGGCCATGTTGAAGTTGGTGATGCAGTGCCTGGTTATGGTTATGTTTTGGCTGAAGGTGTGGAGGCCGGTGTTGACATTGTTCAGGGCTTTGTTGGGGTTGGTGATGTTGTGGCTGAAGGTGTGAAGGCCGGTGTTGACATTGTTCAGGGCTTTGTTGAGGTTGGTTATGTTGTGGCTGAAGGTGTGGAGGCTGAGAACGCTGGTTAGGGCGGACACGCCTACGCCCACTCCTTCTAGGCATATTCTGGGAGGTAGTGTTTTGATTTGGCCCTTTTACATATATCAAGTGATATATGGTTAGTATGCATAGGTGGGCTTCCTTCTCACTTGCCTCTTTACTATAATATTACAGGAGGGGCGCCCGGCAGTGTCCAGGATAATCTCATACCCCCAACCATCATTCCTCCCCTCTTCCTTCCACCTCTTTTCACATCCCCTACTCTTCCTCCACCTTCCCTTCCCTCTTTACCCTTTCCCTCCCCTCCCCTCCCCTTTCTTACCTTCTTTTCTCTGCCTCCATCTTCCCCGTCTCCCTCGCATCTCCCCCAGTCCCACCCTTGTTCCCACCCCATGTCCTTATCATCTCCCTCCTCACACTTGTCCTTACTTAACTCCCTTCTTTCCCGCTCTCCTCCGTCTGGCCTCCAATCTCCACCAGACAGCTATTTACATTCACATCAATATGTAAAGGGGAATTAGGCAGTGGTCTTTGTCTTTTACCTCCCCTTCCCCCTTCCCTCCTCTTCTTCCCCCTTCCCCCCTTTCCCTCCCTCCCTCCCTCTCTCCCACCTACCCTCCCTCCCGCCCCTCCTCCTGCCCACCTCCCCTTTTATTATTAGTCCCTTGTCCCCAATCTCCCCTCATCTATCTCATGTCGCCCCATCTGTTTAACTAACATTTTCCTGGGTCACAATTTTTACGATAAACTCTACGGGAAACACGTCCACGATTTCATTTTAAAATTCAAACGTATTACCTTAGGGGTTTAAATACTGATATTTAATAAAAAAATAACTTAATCTTAAATAACTTGGGGTGAGGGTAACCCAAGTGTCTGGCCTCCAACTTTGGTCAGACACACAGATATCAGACTCACAAACTGATATTTCCTCTCATAGTATAGATGTATGCATATTTTATCAGCCTACATTGTGGTGATTCCGAGGATCAACGTCCCCGCGATCCTGTCCCTGACCAAGCCTCTGGGTTATGAATAAAATATTATTTTGATTATTATTTTGATTATTATTATTTGTACTATTTTGATTCATTTTTGATTAATTGATTGATTATTTTGATTTTGACTATTTTGAACAAATAAACTATACTCACGAAATGAATGGTATGGTAAACAACACAGCTCAATTCCAACGCAGTTCACGCAAAATAAATAAATCAAAATGGAAAATAATCAAAATCTATGAAAATTCAATTTATAATGCAATCACAAACATTGAAATTGAATTGTAACATATTTATTATAGCATGTGTGTTGCTCTTACATGCAACAGATGGCACTGTTTTTCAAGAAATAGCATAGTTTTACCTGTCACAGGAGTGGCATCTATACCTACGAAATGAACGGTATGGCAAACAACACACCTCAATTCCAACACAAACATAAACAAATTCACACAAACTAATTCAATAAAAAATAAAATATATCGAAATCTATGAAAATAAAATTTATCAATGCAATCGGAAACAATGAAATGGAATTCGTGACATATTTAGTATAGCGTGCATGTTGCTCTTATGTGCAACAGATAGCGCTGTTTTTAAAAAACGCATGTTTTTACCTGTCACAGGGGTGGCATCTACATAGTAGGTATATAAAAAGACGTGCCTACTTGAATGCAAGGTTGTGTCAAAATTTCAAAGCAATCAGCGAAGAACTTTCAGAGATTTCAGTGTGTGTTGCTCTTACGTCCAACTGACGGCGCTGTTTTAAAAAAAACGTGTTTTTTCCTGTCACAGGTGAGGCATGTATATAGTAGATGTATAAAAAGACGCGCCTATTTGAATGCAACGTTGTGTCAAAATTTCATAGCAATCGGTAAAGAGATTTCGAAGATTTCCCTCACATGAAAAACATAGTTTTTCAGAAAAAGCATGTTTTTTTTTTACCATCACAGACCTGACATCTATAAAGTATGTATATAAAAACCTGCTCGGGTGCGAATGGAACGTTGTGTGAAAATTTCAAATCAATCGGTGAAGAACTTTTGGAGATTAGCGGTTATGCACAAACGAACATTTACATTTTTATTTATATAGATGAGTAGGAGCCATGAGGAGGATTCTATACCCACTAACTTGGTACCCCCAAGCTATCACCATAAAAAAGCCACGCCACAACATGGTCAAGAGCAATACAACTTATGATACCAGTGAATCCTCTAAGGTTCTTGAGGCTTACAACTGAAGCAAAATTAGCGTTTCAAGCATGATGTATAAAGGATTTTCTCATTATTACATTACGTTAATGTGATTTCATTGTACATTTTTATTATCAGTAATGGTAATGTCTTCTCAGACATAATAACATAGGATAAAAACCTTGGGATGGTGGGATGTGAATTGAGCGAGATATCCAGGAACTTTGTTTCATGAGTAGTATGGATATGGGTGACTATGTGCAGGTTGTGCCCTGCTCTTACTGTAGTTTTTGTCTTTGCCATTATGGTATTCGTGTATTCTTCCTGTCATTCTTCCTCTCATTTTTCTGTAATTATGATGTGGCACTCTGGTGCCTCTTCTTGTAAGCTTAAGTTTATGTGCCTTGCTTCTGCCTGCTAATCATGTGTATGTATTTTGTATTTTTGTTTGTGTTAACGCTTCCCAGTTCTGTTTGTGATACTTGCTGTTCTGTTATTGTCATGTTACTGTACTGTTCACGGTTTTGTCTTTATTTGTTCTGGTGGTTCGGCACCCATGCTTTTATTATTGTATTTATTTGTATTTTTCCATTATATATATAAAAAAAGATGCTCGCTGGCTCGGCGCTCTCACTTCACCAAGTGGGACTTGTAAACAATCCGAGCAAGGACAAGATGCGGTGTGGTTAACAGTTAATTTAATCTAGAATATTTTGGTAATTCTGGAGCCAAAACAGCCAACTGAATTACCTAAACCAATAAAACTATTTCTTCACACCCAGGCAATTCCACTTGAGTAGTAGGGAAGCTTATATATAACCAGAGGTACGTCCAAAGCCAAGAACACTCCAAGCTCACCTTCCACTCTCCAAAGTATTAGGTTCAATAGAGATATATAATTTGTTGGCCAATTTATCAATGCCTTAATTTAGACAAAAGTTGGAACGGTTATAAGTGTGACACAACACCAAAATAGGTTTGTGAAGATTGTTGCATTGTTCCACCTTCCTCATTACCTGATCATACTTACCTATTTGTACCTATTTGGTCGACAGTACCATTTTGTAGTGATGGACTAACAGTAAACTAATTTTTGAAATATTAATTTCACAGTCCCCAAAAAGCTAAAATCAAAACATAAAAATTCCCATTCCTAGTACTGCACCTATATGTAGTACATTAGGCCTATAATCGCGAGAATTAGGCCTAGGATTGCTAGCAAAGGTTAGGTTAGGTAAGCTTATACATGAAAGTTATTATTGAAAAAGTTTCCAGCTTGTCAAAATTAATTAATACAAAAAGTGAAATTTCTGGTGGTCCATCACAACATATTGGTATTGTCGACAAAATAGTTACAAAAAGAACTATTACAATCAGAGGAAAGTCAATATTGTTACCTTAACCATGAACTATGAGTGTGTGTTGACAGTCACAAATCACATTGGTAAAGTGTGGTACAATTTTTATATATATTCATATAAATTTCATACAATTTTCATATTTTTTACGTTAATTAAAAGTCTAGAAAATTTCCGTTTGCAAGAGATGATATGAGTGGAAGCCAGTGTGGTCAGCAGAGCTGGGTACAAGCACTCGGATACCTCCTTCAAATCAAGCTAAGTCAGCTATAGCAGATTCCAAACATGTCTTCATCTTAAGCACGGAACATAACGTCATTAATTCGTCTCATCAACTGGGGGGGGGGGGGGGGGGCCAAGGTTTGAGGGTTGTGATGGTGTAAAGTTTCCAGAACGATAACTGGTGACCATGGTGTACAGTCTGTGATGGTGGAGAGTTACCAGGACGCTAACTGGTGACAATGGTGTACAGACTGGGATGATTTAGAGTTCCCAGGACCCTAAATGGTGACCATGGTGTACAGACTGGGATGGTTTAGAGTTCCCAGCACGCTAACTGGTGACCATGGTGTCCAGCCTGTGATGGTGATGAGATCCTGTTACGAACCCGGATCCAGCGTCCGAACACGGAGCAGTAACGACCACGCCATCTGTGGGTCAGCTCCCGAAACCCCCGCCAAACGGACGACGACACCAGGTGAGGACAAGGTGTACCAGCCACAAGGGCCAGTTTCCAGTCCTGTGCAGCTCACAACACAGCCGCTCCTGACCTCTGGTGAGGTGGTGCTCCGACGATAGCGCCATCTATGGACTGGATACGTCAGGTGTTTGTACCCGAGCCCGTAAGTGAGGTGTTTTAGTGTGTCCCAGTTATTGATGACGTGTCTGTTTACAGAGTCGACCTGGGACCGCTGTGTTGAAGGTTGAGTCAGTCTACCCGAGGCAGCCAGTCTCCATACCTTGAACCTTGCTGCAGCTGTTGTGAAGTCGTCCCCCCAGAAGAACACTGTGGTGTGTTAGCCTGCCAGTGGAGTGGCAGTAAAAGGATTTACCCGGGACCGACTGTTGGAGACGATCATCCACTGGGGTACTGAAGACAGGAGAGTGATTTGTGGTGTCACACGAGGCTCCTGTCTAGGGCGTTCCCCTTTTATCGTTCGTGGAGAGGCCGTACCAGCCTTGTTGGCTCAGAACCTGCCAGCAGACCAGCTGGACGTGTGGTTGACGGCCTCCACGGCGGTGCCCCCCAGTGGACATGTGTTTTGGCTGACCTGTGGCCAGGGTAGGCTCAGCTTCTTTGAAGAATTCGTTGTGAGGCCACGAAGAAAGCACCAAGGACTCGGCACCGAGAGTTATGGCACCAGTGTCTTCAGCAGAAGACATCGATTGTGGATTAATCCCCTTGTAAAGTGTTAATACCCCTCCCCCTTGTGCACTCTTTTATTTTATATATTTAATCGGTGATGGTGTTAATTATAATATTAAGTTCTTAGCTTTCTTTCCCTACTCCCTTTAAGTTACTTGCGTCACGGATCTCATCCCTTGATAGCCACTACTGGCTTGGGAACGGATATATATATCTGACTCTAACAACATCAGAGTGAGAACCCCGTTGCGTCCCGAGAGGGCCGTAACAGATCCCAAGACGCTAACTGGTGAACAAGGTGTACAAACTGTGATAGTGGAGAGTTCGCAGGACTCTAATTGGTTCCTCTTATTGTTTGCTGATGGTGCAAATATTATGAGGAGGATTAAGACAAAGGAAGATAGAATGAGGCTACAAGATGATCTAGACAAACTGAGTGAATGATCAAACAAATGGCTACTAAAGTTCAACCCGAATAAATGTAAGGGAATGAAACTAGGCGGTGAAAACAGGAGAACAGACACGATACCGAATGGGAGATGAAGTCCTTCATGAAACGGACAGAGAAAAAGATCTAAGACTTGATATCAAGCCAAACCTGTCTCCTGATGCCCACATCAAAAGAATAACATCTGTGGCATATGCAAGGCTGGCTAACATCAGAACTGCCATCAGGAACCTGTTCAAGGAATCATTCAGAACCTTGTATACCGCATCTATAAGACCAATCTTGGAGTATGCGGCCACAACATGGAGCCCATAACTTGTCAAGCCCAAGACGAAGCTGGAAAAAATTCAGAGGTATGCCACTAGGCTAGTCCCAGAACTAAGAGGAATGACACACAGGAATCACAATAGCGTGATGCATCAAATGAACAAATCCACAAGGGATTTGTGGATTCGTGGAACACCCCCCCCCCCCATTGTGGATTTGTTCATTTGATGCATCACGTTATTATGATTTCTGTGTGTAATGAAGTAAGAACAGCTTATTGATAGAGAACGAGTGCATGGGGGAATTGTGTACAACCCTGGTTTGTGTCTCGGAGAGGCTGCAGGATCGAAGTAAGCTCAGTAGAACTTCTGGTTGCAATTCTTTTGGCCATGTTGTAGCTCAGTCGATTAAGGCAGCGTCTGGGATCCTTTCGGACGTAGGTTCGAACCGTCGTTAGGGCCCTTGTGGATTTGTTCTTTGGGAGGCATGAGTTACGATGACAGGCTGCATGAAATGAACCTGACGACACTGGAATACAGAAGAGCAAGGGGAGATATGATCACTACCTGCAAAATTCTTAGAAGAATTGACAGGGGGTAAATAAAGATAAACTGTTTACCACGGGTGGTACGTGTACAAGGGGACACAGGTGGAAACTGAGTACCCATATGAGCCACAATGACGTTAGAAAGAACTTTTTCAGTGTCAGAGTAGTTAACAGATGGAATGCATTAGGCAGTGATGTGGTGGAGGCAGACTCCATACATAGTTTCAAATGTAAAAATGATAGAGCCCATTAGGCACAAGAATCTGTACACCAGTTGATTGACAGTTGAGAGTCAGGACCAAAGAACCAGAGCTCGACCCCTGAAAAGAAAACTAGGTGAGTACACACACACACACACACACACACAGGGGGTGGACCTAGATAGATCTAGGGGTGGTTCTAGATGGAAAACTATCACCTGAGGACCACATAAAGAATATTGTGCGAGGAGCCTATGCCACACTTTCTAACTTCAGATTTGCTTTTAAATACATGGATGGCGATATACTAAAGAAATTGTTCAGGACTTTTGTTAGGCCAAAGCTAGAATATGCAGCAGTTGTGTGGTGCCCATATCTTAAGAAGCACATCAACAAACTGGAAAATGTGCAAAGACATGCTACTAAGTGGCACCCAGAACTGAAGGGCAAGAGCTACGAGGAGAGGTTAGAGGCATTAAATATGCCAAAACTAGGAGACAGAAGAAAAGAGGTGATATGATCACTACATACAAAATAGTAACAGGAATTGATAAAATCGATAGGGAAGATTTCCTGAGACCTGGAACTTTAAGAACAAGAGGTAATAGATTTAAACTAGCTAAACACAAATGCCGAAGAAATATCAGAAAATTCACTTTCGCAAACAGAGTGGTAGATGGTTGGAACCAGTTAGGTGAGAAGGTGGTGGAGGCCAAGGCCATCAGTAGTTTCAAAGCGTTATATGACAAAGAGTGCTGGGAAGACGGGACACCACGAGCGTAACTTTCATCCTGTAACTACACATAGGTAATTACACACATGTGGGAGGGAGGTGGCCGAGTAGACTTCGCTCTACACTCGTGGACTTACTGACCGAAGTTCGATCCTTCGGCACCGCCGGAAAAACAAATGGGCATAGTTTCCTTCACCCCTGATGCGCCTGTTACCTAGCAGTAAATAGATACCTGGGAGTTAGACAGCTGCTACGGGCTGCTTCCTGGGGGGTGTGTGTTTAAAAAACAATAGGAGTTGGTAACAGTTGAAATGCGGGCCGAAAGAGCAGCGTGTTACGAACCTTACATCCTGTGGAGGTTAGTTCAATTATAAATTGTTGGTGGACACAGTGGACAATGTTTAACAGGAATAAATCTACAGCTGATATCTGGGAGGCCGCGAGTCACCAGTAATACTCCGCCAAGCAAAGTAGTTCCTTCTCAGCTGGAGATTGTTAGGAATAATGTGAACTGGAATAGCCTAACTATGTGAGGGAAAAATGGACTCAATCAAAAAGCATGCATTGAGAATATGGTAAATAAAGTCAATAAAGAGTTTGATTGCAAATGTAAATAATAGAGTATAAAGGGGCAATGATGCAAGAGAGGTGGACGCCATCTTGACGTGAGGGGAAGTGGATCGTTGACGACCAGACCTTGCTTATCTGAAGGTTTTTCTCCGGCCGCACAGTCAGATAAACCATCATTACCTGGTATCAGGGTTGCAAGATAGGGTAGAGCAGTAATGCAGTCTTTGGTGATGTTTTATAAGAGAGAGAACAGGTTTCCTAGAGGTTTATATAGGTGTGTCACCGGTTGATAGGTGTGGTGGCAGTGTGCATGGTTCCAGGTTTGGGACTGTGAGCCATAGGGTAACCAGAGCCCGCTTGGGAGTTTTTATTACTAAAGAATGACCTTGAGTTGTTAGGAGTACAAATTATTATATATGTTGTCATGTGTCTTATACATATAAATTTGTGTCTGTGTACTAGGCTGTTTTCCTTACTCCTTGATGTCCCCTTGACTCAAGTAAAATCATCTATATCCCTAGACAACATTTAAAGGTCCACCGCCACCACCAAATTCTTGACTGGCCTCTTTGACACAACCTATGACACAGCTCAACCCCCGCAAGCACAACTAGGTGAATACACACACACACACTGAGTGCTGTTAGCTGAGTGCACAGCACACTGAGTTCGTAAGCATGTGGGCCGGAGTTCGATTCCCGGCGCCGGCGGAAACAGACAGGCAGAGTTTCTTTCACCCTGATGTACCTGTTACCTAGCAGTATATAGGTACCAGGGAGTTAGACAGCTGTTATGGGCTGCTCCTTATGTGTGTGTGTGTGTGTGTACTCACCTAGTTGTGCTTGCGGGGGTTGAGCTCTGGCTCTTTGGTCCCGCCTCTCACACCGTCAATCAACAGGTGTACAGGTTTCTGAGCCTATTGGGCTCTATCATATCTACACCTGAAACTGTATGGAGTCAGGCTCCACCACATCACTTCCTAATGCATTCCATTTGTCAACCACTCTGACACTAAAAAAGTTCTTTCTAATATATCTGTGGCTCATTTGGGCACTCTGTTTCCACATGTGTCTGATAGTGCGTGTGCCCCTTTTGTTAAATAGTCTGTCTTTATCTACCCTGTCGATTCCCTTGAGAATCTTGAATGTGGTGATCATGTCCCCCCTAACTCTTCTGTCTTCCAACGAAGTGAGGTTTAATTCCCGTAGTCTGTCCTCGTAGCTCATACCTCTCAGCTCGGGTACTAGTCTGGTGACAAACCTTTGAACCTTTTCCAGTTTAGTCTTATGCTTGACTAGATATGGACTCCATGCTGAGCCGCATAATCCAGGATTGGTTTGACATATGTGGTATATAATGTTCTGAAAGATTCCTTACACAAGTTTCTAAAGGCCGTTCTTATGTTAGCCAACCTGGCATATGCTGCTGATATTATCCTCTTGATATGAGCTTCAGGGGAAAGGTCTGTCGTGATATCAACCCCCAGGTCTTTCTCTCTCTCTGACTCTTGAAGTATTTCATCTCCCAAGTGATACCTTGTATCTGGTCTCCTGCTTCCTACCTTCATTACATTACATTTGCTTGGGTTAAACTCTAACAACCATTTGTTCAACCATTCCTGCAGCTTGTCCAAGTCTTCTTGAAGCCTCAAGCTGTCCTCCTCTGTCTTAATCCTTCTCATAATTTTGGTATCGTCAGCAAACATTGAGAGGAATGAGTCTATACCTTCTGGGAGATCATTTACATATATCAGAAACAAGATAGGTCTGAGCACAGAGCCCTGTGGGACTCCACTGGGGACTTCACGCCATTCTGATGTCTCACCCCTCACTATAACTCTCTGCTTCCTATTGCTTAGGTACTCCCTTATCCAGTGGAGCGCCCTACCAGTTACTCCTGCCTGTTTCTCCAGCTTATGCATCAACCTTTTATGGGGTACTGTGTCAAAGGCTTTCCGACATCCGACAAATGCAGTCCGCCCATCCTTCTCTTTCTTGCTTAATCTTTGTCACCTGATCGTAAATTTCTATTAAGCCTGTAAGGCAAGATTGACCCTCCCTGAACCCATGTTGATGGGTTGTCACGAAGTCTCGTCTCTCATGATGTGTTACTAGGTTTTTTCTCACAATCTTCTCCTTCACCTTAAATGGCATACAAGTTAAGGACACTGGCCTGTAGTTCAGTGCCTATTGTCTGTCACCCTTTTTGTATATTGGGACTACATTAGCCGTCTTCCATATTTCTGTTAGGTCTCCCGTTTCCAGTGACCTACTATACACTATGGAGAGTGGCAAACAATGTGCTCTTGCACACTCTTTCAATACCCATGGTGAGATTCCGTCCGACCCAACAGCTTTTCTCACGTCCAGCTCCAATAAGTGCTTCTTGACCTCATCACGTGTAACTCCTGTACCATCTTTTGTAACTCCTGTACCACCTTATGTAACCCCTGTACCCTCTTATGTAACCCCTGTACCGCTCTTATGTAACCCCTGTACCATCTTATGTAACCTTTGTTCCCTCGTATGTAACCCCTGTACTGCTCTTATGTAACCCCTGTACCATCTTATGTAACCCCTGTACCCTCTTATGTAACTTCTGTACCCTCTGATGTAACCCCTGTAACCTCTTATGTAACTCCTGTCCCCTTTTATGTAACCCCTTTTCCCTCTTATGTAACTTCTGTACCCACTTATGTAACCCCTGTACCCTCTTACGTAACTCCTGTACCCTCATATGAAACCCCTCTATACCCTCTTATGTAACTCCTGTACCCTCTTATGTAACTCCTGTACCCTCATATGTAACCCCCCTGTACCCTCTTATGTAACTCCTGTACCCTCTTATGTAACTCCTGTACCACCTTATGTAACCCTTGTACCCTCTTATGTAACTCCTGTACCCTCTTATGTAACTCCTGTACCCTCTTATGTAACCCCTGTACCCTCTTATGTAACCCTCTTGTGAACTCTTGTGATGTTCATAAAGGAATATACAAATTACCATAATTAAAAATGAAGGCTTTTACGTATGGAATTTACCATTAAATACTGTTTAATTAAGGATTAGAAATTATAATTAGGTAAACCCTTGAAGGGATAACGAGCCAAGGTGATGCTCGCTGGCTCGGCGCTCTCTCCTGTCAACGTGGGACTTGTAAACAACCCCAGCAAGGGCTGGAGGCGGCGTGGTTAACTTGTAGCAAACCAATTTGATTTGTTGATCTTTAGCCTCGCCAGTCAACTCAATTACCTGACCCAATAAACTATTCCTTCACCCAGACAATTCCACTGGAGTAGTGGGGAAGCTTATATATAACCAGAGTTGCGTCGAAAGGCGAGATGACTTCAAGATTCCCTTCCACTCTTCGAAATATTTAGTAACGCTTGTTGTATAGTTTGTTGGTTAATTTAACTGTTCCTTTATTCAGACTAAATGTGGAGAGGTTATGAGGGGAGAAAAACTGGTTAGTGAAGATTGTTGTATTATTGCATTGTTATTATCCACAGACTAACAGTGAGTGTTGACCGACACCAGATGCCTTTTTCTGGTGACCAGAAGAATGTACAAGTGCACTCAGCATACAAACTTAGTGGTTCGTTATGGTGAACACAAATGACTGGACTCTTGAACAATACACTGAAAACTGTATAAGTAATATTTTCACAAAGGAACTAAACTGAATTTACTGTGAATAATTTACCTAGAACTCTCTTTTATTTAGCAAAAATAGTCTCAGTCTAGCTGACCAGCGCACAATTAATTCAACACTTTATATTAACTGAATTGTTAAATTTGTTTGTAATTCTTAGACGCCTGTGATTGATGACGTTACCATAATAATTGAATGCTGGCGGGATGGTTAAAGCTTCAACAATTATATAACTCTGAACGCCCGACGCTAACAACGGCGATCAGAAATAATTATCACTATTTATTAGTTGAAAAGTTAATGGTAAATTAATTCTTTCCGTTAATTGATTGATCTTGATCTTTTAATAATGTACTTGTTTACTGGCAGTCGATTTGCAGTTCACTGAGAAATTGTGACTGGTAATCGCACCGCTCCTAGCCACAAACAGTCACACTGATTCTTAATTAAAAATTAATATTTCCTATTTCAAAATTATAAATTAAACACTAGCGTGTTGCCGACACAATGGTTGAACTGAATAAAACACTGGTTAAATGCCTGGAAATTTAGTTAAGCACAAACAATTAGAGAACGCTTCCCCTACTAGGCACTGAGTAAAGCGCTAAAAAAAATCAGTCTCAACGCTAAATTCGCTTAACGACCAAAATCGAACTTTTGGTCCCTCAAAGCTTTGACATGAACCACTTTGATGGCACAAGTGAACGCTCACTGACGACCTGTGGGACATATAGCTAAACACTAAAACTGGAATTTATTCCAAAAACTGAGATTTACACAATCAACTTTAAACAAATCAACACAATTTTTGTCCACGACTTTCCACTAAGTTCTTTCACTGATTTCACTTTACTTCACTTGTAAAAAACCTCAGAACCACTCACCTTGGTAATTCTCCCAGAAAATTAATAATACAAAACACAGAGAAATCCAGACTTCTGAATATTGTGTAAAATAGACAGAGAATAACACCGTGCTTATTTTGCAGGGATTACTTAACAATGGGAACAATTATCTAACAAAGGGATTACTTAAATTGAAGTGGGGTACTTAATATACAGGGAAACACTTATTTATTGCTTAAGAGAACTCGATTTAAAAACTATAACCGTTTCCTACTGGCCAACACTCTCGCCCAAGCCTAGGTAACCGCAGCCACCTAGATTCCAACAGTACGAAAATACTGCTTTCGAGGTAACGGTTAGACTAGAAAGTGGAACGACTGACGAAACCTCATGTACGACACTACCATCACTCCGTTGCTAGAAAATTTCTAGGCCATCCCTTAGTTAACCACGGTCACCTTCATTGCCTTACCATATGTCTAGCGATTGGGTCGTCTAACATGGCCTCGTGGAAAAAGTAGCGCCCTATTTAATTCCCCGTCCAGACAGTCCAAAAACAAGAGCTGCTGTTGTGAAAGGTACCATGCAACACCCTTAAATCGGTTGAAGAAGGTCGAGTATTTATTACCCTGTCAAACCAACTAAGGCGGGCTCTTAGCGACTAAATTTAAACTTACCAGCCCCTCACGACACTATTGAATCGCCCACTTCATGCCCATCGCACTGACGTGGGATTACCGTCGAACTCTAGCTTGTGGGCCCCTGGCTGAACTCCCTCACTACTTCAGCATGTGACCGAATGAACAGACGTGTGAGGCTTCAATAATTCTCAAGAAAATTATTCAAAACACCGCTGCCTACCATTGTAACACCTGATTGCTGCACCCTTTTCCCATTCAAAACCCCAACTTAATACTGCTTGCAAGCTTACTGTGACCCTCACTGAACTCCCAGATAACTGTTAAACAGAACCATTAAATGGAGGAAGCAACAAAATAAAGGGATAAGTTTAAATAATGAATAAGAACTTAAATTAACTTACGGCTACCACCACCTTCTTGAACGTGAAGGTGCCTGCATTACTGATCTCCCAGGAAGGACAGAAATCAATAATCATGAACTCGAAGGGCAAGGAACCTTGGCAAAATGCTTGGGAATTATTCTATAGAGAATTCTTTACTTTACTTATTTAGATTCAAGGGCAACTTTAATTACCAGTAAATAGAGGAAAACATAGGGGACTTGCAGTACAGCATATAAACAAGACATATAACGACCCAGAATAGACACAAAAAGGGAGGGAAAATATCTAAACACCTGTTACGTTTGAAGGCAGAAGAGAAACAATCTTCTTCCACATGGTTTATTGTCAAGAACCAACAATCACAACAAAGCAATTATTAGGTACATAGCTTACTATTTACAAGATCTTAAACAAAAGAGCATTTGCTCCAAACATACTTCTACCCCTTCATTATTAGGATGGATATCAGTAGTATATTCTGTGCCAGATAGGGGCACTTAACAAACAATGGGGGGTACTTATCAGACAATGGAATCAGAGGCAGGGAGCCAGATAGGCCCACTTATCAGACAATGGAGTCAGAGGCGGGGTGACAAATAGACCCACCTCAAATTGTAGTCTACGGTGCGCCCCCGCCATATTTCACTTACACTGGGTATCTCCGTTTAAACACTACGTCATTATATAGGACTAATTAAGGATATATATATTCGAACAAGTCTGAATGGCCCCTCCAGGACTATGTGCATATATGTCCGGAGCTATATAGGATATATATATACTCAAAATAAAAGTGGGTGAAAAGAAATAACACTTGTTTTATACAATATATTAACAAAAGTACATAGTGGCTTAAACGTAGTCGTAATCTAATTCCTCCCATAATATTGTCTAACTAGACCCCTCCTCCGTGCCCACAGGTCTGTTGTGGGGTCTTCCTCCCCCTCCTGGGGTGATGATGACAATGAGTCATCATCCAGAGGGAGAAAGAGGTGTTGTGGTTCTTCTTGCTCTCCTAGGGGGCTACTGTCGTCATAGCGTTCACTCTCACTGGAAGGGTGTCGCCCTTCCTCCCCTTGTGGCTCGATGACGTCATCACTTTCACTTCCAGCGGTCACCCCTTGGGTTGAGGTGGATGGGTGGGGGTCAGGTGGTATGTCTGGATGACCATAGCCTAGGCTTTTGTATTTATTTAGGTAATAGCGTTTATCATCAAATGCACTTAAACCCCTCTTAGTATTATGGGTGGTGACCATTTGCCCTCCTAAATTCCTAATTTGGTAGTATTGAAAAGTATTTACTACTCCATTACTGTGAAGGGTTTCTTTAAAATGTCTATGAGTTAAAGATCTTTGCACAGCGCGGGGGATACCCTTAGCGGTAATGGAATTTGAATTGTTGTGCAACAGCAAACTATACATTTTGGGCTTGAGAGCTACAACTTCAAGGATGTGTCTATCTGAAACCTCTGACTTTAAAAGACCTAAAACACCCTTTTTAGAAGATCATACAAGGGGTGAGTTTCAGGGAAGTTACTGGTATCGATCCATGATCTAAGGGGTTCTTTCCCCATCTCGTTAAAGACATCTTCAGTCATTAAACTGAAAATGAAACTGTCTGTATCGCTGTATATCAGTGCTGCCCTATCTGAATAGTGGTTCTTAAGTACCCTGTACCAAAAATGGTAAAAACTGTATTTTGCTAGCTCAAGAATCTGGAACCCAATGTAATTAGGATGAGTAATTTTAATGAATGGTCTGGAACTGACAGACAATAATTTATTGTCACCTAAATGCACCATACGTTTAAAGCAAGGATTCTTCACCTCTCGTAAAAAGACCCTAGCTGAAGTCACTAGTTTGGTGTCAATGGCATAACGGGCTGGGTTCAGTAGTGTTTTACCAAAAACACTGTTCGTCAGTAATTTGAAGAGTGTTTTCCTATCGTTTCTGGTGGAAGCATTTCTATTGTTAACGTTGGTGTTAACAAATTCTGCCATAAAATCAGACTGGCGGAACTCATAAATGGCATGAATAGCCCCTACTTCAAGACCTATCTCAATAAATAACTGTAAGAGGTGTAGAGATATGAAATAATGTTTCTTGGGGAGATGATCCCCTACCAACTTAATATTTTTTTAGGGAGGTTTGTAATGTTATTTGTTTCCAGAAGTCCCCTACTAAATGGTGAGATATCCTCCATACTTATTCCCCTATGGTGTAAACAAAGGGGTAGATCGTCTGTTAGTCTAGCTATTGCAGGTCTTATGTGTTTGGTGTCAATTAATAGCCAGTACCCTTTGTTAGAAGAGAATGGCTGTTCTGTCATTATCTTCCCTTCGCTAATGAAGGAGTTCATCTCATCAGATGACAACCTTCTTAGACCACCATAGGGTAATTTCTTAGTCATACAACTCCCGTAAAGGGAGTTGAAGTCTAAGTATAGTAAGAAAGAAGATCTATCCTCCTGGGGGTTAAAAGATGGGTTGACATAGCGGTTGTTAGCTCTGGCATAACTCCTAACTGCAGTTGTAAAACCCCCTCATATGTTTTGTGATATGAGATTGTGCAACGTCACATCTGCACTTAATTAACTCCAACGATATTTTGCTACTTTTCAAGAAGCAATCATAGGAGTAACCCGGAAGGCTACAGTAGTGAGTCATCTCTAAGGAAAATATATCATTTAGAATTACCCTATGGTGAGTAAAAATGTCAGCCAGTAAACCGACATCACACCTTAAATAAATAAGGAGATAATCCTTTAATGACTCACATCCTGTAGCCTCCCATACTAATTTAGAATGTCTATATTCTTCCAAAGTGATGGTTGATTTGTTTAGGGAGCTGTAAAACATTTCAATAGGGGGGAGTGTTGCATCATTAAAGCAGCTGATTTTTGTGGCATATTCATAAGGGAAAAACTGCTTATCCTTTAGGAGTAGGTGGTGACTCTCTTCGGGTAAACCTTCTATCATTGAGTGAGTGAATGTTAAGGGGCTGCCTGAATCAATGTGGGTTTTTGCTAGGGATGAAAGACTACCCGTAATAAAAGCCAGTGAATCAAGAAATTTAAGGTTGCCTATTTCTACCTTAAGATATTTAGTCCCCTGCCTCATGAGGATATTGATCTTAATATTTGAACCCATGGCAAACTCCCTCAAAATTAAGCCCATGTCATAAGACATATTGTGGGCAATTAGGACTAAACTCTCTAGAGCATTCTTGTGGTGAAGGTTGCAGTAATTACATAGAGCTCCAATATAATTGAGTTTTTTCCTAAGGTGATCATGATGTTGAACCTTGAAATTGGTGGGTGTAAATACCTCCTCACAAAACTGACAGTGAGTCTGTCTCCTAAAATGAACCATATCCTCAAGATACATGTCTATTTCATATTTGGGTAGGGTGGATCTGATAATTTCCCATTTGGTGGCAACTCGCTCCATGAAATGAGTGACGCTGTCCCCCCCAAAATAAGTAAATTTATCAATGACGGAGTGGTTCCTATCAACAATTATATAGCTGTATGCTATAGGCCTATGTATGGCTGTAACAGAACCTAGACAATCCTCAGTGCTTAGGACACTCTCGAAATCGAAATAATGGGAAGGGGGGTAACCTTTCCCTGTATTTTTAAAATGAATGGTGTCCCCCTCCTGGGGATAAATAATTTTCTGCGTGATGTCGCAGGAAACAGAATGGTGAGACAGCTCACTAGAATTTTGATATTCAGAAAGACAGCTTCTACAGAAGACTGTCTTTCGCCTGTGGCTGCGGGTAAAGTTCCGCAAAAACTTATTTAAGTCTTTAATAAGACTTACATGAGACTCCCCCAATAATAATAATGGAACTATGTCTGAGTACTGTCTGCTACCTCGACGACAAAGAGAGACGTGATAGGCAGCGTCTGTATGTTTGTGAATTGAATACAAAAAAAAAAAAAGAGTTTATTCCTATTTTCCAATTTAGAGATATCCTCCCATGAGAGAGGGAAAGATAATTGCTCGTATTTGACCATTTTCCTAACCCTAGAGTGAGGCTCTACAAGTCTTCCTATACGTTTCCATTTCCATCCTTGTTGTGACGCCCGCAAAGCGGCAATGCATTGCATAATACATGTTCCATTGTTACCATTGGGGTTTGGGTTGAAGACCTCATGTCGCCCCCTTAAAAAGGGGGGATAAGGGACATAATCCCCCAAAACTGACCTTACACTACCATTACAGATAACGATTTTGAGGAAATCAACATTAATATAAAACCACTCCCCTCTGTTCCTGAAAGGAGATCCTCCAGACGTGTAATCATATAACCCACCCAGCTATCAATAAGACCACCCACCTCCTCAAGAGTTACCAGCCTAGCAGGTGACGTTATGAAGTGTTCCCTATAGTCATCATCTTCTGTGAGACGTTGTTTTAAAAGTGTAACCTTCACTTCAAGGAGGATTTTGAATGATGAAGTAAAATTACCATGACCCGCCAGATAATTCATGTAATTCTCTATTTCGTTAGAGAATAGTTCTCTAAAGTTGCTTAGAAGACCTACAGGATCTGTGGCAAAGGCTGGGGGGATGGAATATTCCATTCTAGTAAAGAGATCCCCCAGGGCCCCCACCCTATTAATTAAGTGAGGGATGTCTATAACATCCTCCCCTTCTGAGGAATTTCCATCACTATCTCGATTGTTGTCATGGGGTCTAAGACCACTAGGACCTGCCTGAGGGATGTCACCACCACCATCATCACCACCATCACCATCATCACTCATCTCTTCCTCCCCCCCATTTTCAAAGGGCTGTCTACCCCCACCACCACCTAAGGGGCTATTGTTACGTTGGGGTTTGGGGTGAAGTTCCTCTCCTACCTGCCCCTGAGATGTCTTTACCTGCCTCTGAAGCACCCCTGGAAAAAATAATAATAATAATAATAATAATAATAATAATAATAATAATAATAATAATAATAATAATAATAATAAAAAGCAACACCCCAACACACCCTACTAAACCCCATGACATAACGCCTCAAGAAAGCTTCTTAAGATAATAAAACTGGAGAGAGGGTTTATTCACACACCTTGGGGACATGATTGTAGATGTTCAGAGGTCAAGTGCTCACACAAAGTGACCCCACAACTGCTGCAGGTGAAAGTGGAGTGAGGCTTCAAGGTGACGCTGCCGCATATGAGGCATACAAAACCACTCTCTCCGGTAGGGCGGTGATGTTTACCTCCTAACAAGGAAATAACTCATAAATATACACACACTCACTCACACAGCCCCCACACACCCCCATGAAGATAGGGGAAACATCTCAATATTTCTCATTTGAAATAAATACGAATAAATAAATAAATAAATAAGGGCTTACCTCCACCACAGGTTCTTCTGTGAACTCCACTAGATTGAACACACAGCTTCCCCACAGCGGAGGCAGCAATAAGTTGTATGCACAAATTGTGGTGATGAGCTCCAACCACATATGTTGCAAATATCACCTGGGAGTGACATTATCCCCCACTCCTAGGAAAAAATATATATAAAATAAATAAATGTATATTCTCTCCCACTCAAAAACACCCCTCTTTCTCTTATATATATATATATATATATATATATATATATATATATATATATATATATATATATATATATATATATATATATATATATATATATATATATATATATATATATATATATATGTATATATATATATATATATATATGTCGTACCTAGTAGCCAGAACGCACTTCTCAGCCTACTATTCAAGGCCCAATTTGCCTAATAAGCCAGGTTTTCATGAATTAATTGTTTTTCGGCTACCTAACCTACCTAACCTAACCTAACCTAACTTTTTTGGCAACCTAACCAAACCTAACCTATAAAGATAGGTTACGTTAGGTTAGGTAGGGTTGGTTAGGTTCGGTCATATATCTACGTTAATTGTAACTCCAATAAAAAAAAATTGACCTCATACATAATGAATTAGGTAGCTTTATCATTTCATAAGAAAAAATTTAGAGAAAATATATTAATTCAGGAAAACTTGGCTTATTAGGCAAATCGGGCCTTGCATATTAGGCCGAGAAGTGCATTCTGGCTATTAGGTACGACATATATATATATATATATATATATATATATATATATATATATATATATATATATATATATATATGTCGTACCTAATAGCCAGAATGCACTTCTCGGCCTACTATGCAAGGCCCGATTTGCCTAATAAGCCAAGTTTTCCTGAATTAATAAATTTTCTCTAATTTTTTTCTTATGAAATAACAAAGCTACCCATTTCATTATGTACGATGTCAATTTTTTTTTTATTGGAGTTAAAATTAACGTAGAAATATGACCGAACCTAACCAACCCTACCTAACCTAACCTAACCTATCTTTATAGGTTAGGTTAGGTTAGGTAGCTGAAAAAGTTAGGTTAGGTTAGGTTAGGTAGGTTAGGTAGTCGAAAAACAATTAATTCGTGAAAACTTGGCTTATTAGGCAAATCGGACCTTGCTTAGTAGGCTGATAAGTGCGTTCTGGCTACTAGGTACGACATATATATATATATATATATATATATATATATATATATATATATATATATATATATATATATATATATATATATATATATATATATATGTCGTACCTAGTAGCCAGAACGCACTTATCAGCCTACTAAGCAAGGTCCGATTTGCCTAATAAGCCAAGTTTTCACGAATTAATTGTTTTTCGACTACCTAACCTACCTAACCTAACCTAACTTTTTCAGCTACCTAACCTAACCTAACCTATAAAGATAGGTTAGGTTAGGTTAGGTAGGGTTGGTTAGGTTCGGTCATATTTCTACGTTAATTTTAACTCCAATAAAAAAAAATTGACATCGTACATAATGAAATGGGTAGCTTTGTTATTTCATAAGAAAGAAATTAGAGAAAATTTATTAATTCAGGAAAACTTGGCTTATTAGGCAAATCGGGCCTTGCATAGTAGGCCGAGAAGTGCGTTCTGGCTACTAGGTACGACATATATATATATATATGTATATATGTATATATATGTATATATATATATATATATATATATATATATATATATATATATATATATATATATACCCCCAAATATGAAATAGATATTAATTTACTTGTTAGTCTAGACGGGGATGGGGAGTGGAAGGTTTCAACACTAACTGTATAATACGACGAAGGAGGGGCGTGTGGTATCCTTATATTTGATGATCAAGTGGGGGCGGTGTTGCAACATACAATACCTCACAGCCCCTCCCGCCATCGTGTGAAAGAGAAGGGTTAGGGTTGCTATGGGGAACTTTTTTTTCTCGTCTGGCGGTCATCTCTATGGGAGTTGAGCAAAAAAAAACCAGGTAGGCTGTCTATGGTCTGAGGAGGGTGGCGCTACTTGGAGAGTGAATACACAATACATGCAACATCTCACAGCTCCTGTGTGAAAGAGAAGGATTAGACTTGCTATAGAGAACTTTTTTTTCTCTCGTCTGGAGGTCATCTCAATGGGAGTCCCAAAAAAAACCCAGGTAGGGTCGTCTTTGTCCTGAGGAGGGTGGCGCTCCTTGGGGAGTGAATACATGCTCACACTCTCACTCTCGCAAACACACACACACACACACACACACACACACACATACACACGCACACACACTCACTCACACACTCTCACTCACTCTCTCACACTCTCACTCTCTCATCTATATATATATATATATATATATATATATATATATATATATATTTATATATATATATATATATATATATATATATATATTATATATATATATCGTACCTAGTAGCCAGAATGCACTTCTCGGCCTACTATGCAAGGCCCGATTTGCCTAATAAGCCAAGTTTTCCTGAATTAATATATTTTCTCTAATTTTTTTCTTATGAAATGATAAAGCTACCTATTTCATTATGTATGAGGTAATTTTTTTTTATTGGAGTTAAAATTAACGTAGATATATGACCGAACCTAACCAACCCTACCTAACCTAACCTAACCTATCTTTATAAGTTAGGTTAGGTTAGGTAGCAGAAAAAGTTAGGTTAGGTTAGGTAGGTTAGGTAGTTGAAAAACAATTAATTCATGAAAACTTGGCTTATTAGGCAAATTGGGCCGTGCATAGTAGGCTGAGAAGTGCGTTCTGGCTACTAGGTACGACATATATATATATATATATATATATATATATATATATATATATATATATATATATATATATATATATATAAAAGTTTGTGAGGGTACCACCTCTGGTGCCAATGTGGGGACCCATAGCCTCGGAGAAGAAAATAAAAAGTATTCAGAGGAGACCTTGTGGTTTCTCACTGAACACTAATATTATCTTCTCCTACCACCCCCATTCTTTTGTATGTACACATATATATTTACTTTATTTGAACTTTGTTACAAAAAAGGAGTTACATATGGGTTACAAAGATGATTGTCATAGGTTGTCGAGTTACTCCAGCTCCTCAGATGGCGGGCAGGAACCCTGGATGCAGTGCGCATTTCCCCTCTGTATTGCCACACTGAGGCGCTGGAAAAGAAAGCTTGCAGCTCTCGGGTCCCTTGTTGTTTCAATGAGCCTAGAACCCAGTTCCTTAAAAAAACTGGTAGCACTTTTACCCCAGGCGCCGAGTGTCTCAGAAGCAATGGGGACAAAATTGTAGTGGTGATCCAGTTCTCTATACTTACGGGATTTGGCTGCTTCCCTGTGGGTGGCAGCGCCACCTGGTTGTGCAACACTGAGGTTAATGTAGGTGTTAGCCAGGGTTGATACGCACGTGTAGTCCCATACCAACTGCTTGCCATTCTTCCAGGGGTTCACTGTGATACCATCCGGGCGACCAATAAGAGCATCAGAGTTACGGGGCTTTAGGTAACGGGGCTCTCTTTCAGCTGGGCATCCAGCTGTGGTGAGGCTCCTCTTGATGATGTCGTTAATTTCACTGTGCCTCGAGTGCCATCCCCCTGTGCTTTGGCAGAGTAGGCCATGGTGGCCGTACCTGTCAGCCACCACCTCGCCGAAAATACACCTATATCTGGTGTGGATATGGGCAGCAAGGCGGAGGGCCACAGCAATTCGCAGGGAGTGTGGTGTGAGACGCGTGCCAGTTGCCGACATTGGAGGTGCTAACAGGAAATCCCCTGCATGTGGTGCTGCTACTGCTGTGAGGCGAGCAATGTCGTGTTGTGTTGTTGCAGCACCCAGGCACTCTGCAGCAACTTGGTCTACAATGGGACCATCCCAGCTGGATTGCTTGTGGGCTTTTGGGGATGGTGGTTGAGGTGATTGGCCTGCACGAGAGGCCCACTCTGTGGCACAGCGTGTAAAATTGGGATCATGTACACCTGCCAGCTGATGTAAGTGGGCAGGTAGAATTTCCATCACAAGGTCGTCGGATGCTGATAAGGAGGACAGGAAGGCTGGAACAGCGATTTGCGTTGCTGTTCGAACTCCGAGGCCCCCAAGTCTTACGGGAAGAGAGGCTTGTTTCCACTGTAGGTCATCGAAAGAGAGGTTAAGGGCTTTTTCTAGCATTGATTTCAGTAACCGGTCATACTCACTTAGTTTTTGGCTACTGTAAGATGGTGAACACCTCAGAAAGTAGGTTAACTTGGGAAGGGACAGACATCTGGTGATGAGGTAGAGTGCATCATGAGCATCAATATCCTCAATCCTCCCATCCATCCTCTTAAGGTCGGCGATTTTCTTATCAAGGACCTCATCGATGGCTTTCAACCCCAGGGGAGCTCCTAGGAGTGTGCTGTCTTCAGGTTTAGTTTTATGGATATTTGGCAGAAGACCCTCTATTCTCTCTACGATGCCCTGGTTGGAACATATTATTTCACATTTAGAAGGGTTCAAGGTGAGGCCTAAAACTGCACCTTGCTCCTGGATTTTTCTGATGTCCTCCAGGAGGGAGTCTTGGGAACCAGCTAGGGTACCATCATCCAAGAACCAGATGTTAAGCTCGCTGGACAGGATCTCTGTGACTTGTTTGATGACTAAGCAGAAAAGGAGAGGAGCATGGGGGTCACCCTGTTGGACGCCTTCTCGCGAGTCAATTTCATGTTCGCCAAAAAGTAGCTATATATAGTAGTAGCTATAGTAGTAGTATATATATATATATATATATATATATATATATATATATATATATATATATATATATATATATATATATATATGTCGTACCTAGTAGCCAGAACGCACTTCTCAGCCTACTATGCATGGCCCGATTTGCCTAATAAGCCAAGTTTTCCTGAATTAATATATTTTCTCTAATTTTTTTCTAATGAAATGATAGAGCTACCCATTTCATTATGTATGAGGTCAATTTTTTTTTATTTGAGTTAAAATTAACGTAGATATATGACCGAACCTAACCAACCCTACCTAACCTAACCTAACCTATCTTTATAGGTTAGGTTAGGTTAGGTAGCCGAAAAAGTTAGGTTAGGTTAGGTTAGGTAGGTTAGGTAGTCGAAAAACAATTAATTCATGAAAACTTGGCTTATTAGGCAAATCGGGCCTTGCATAGTAGGCTGAAAAGTGAGTTCTGGCTACTAGGTACGACATATATATATATATAAGTGGCTGTCCCACAGGTAATTGGATCATTTATGAGGAAAATATGGAGGAGTGTACTTCTGCCACAGACGACCAACTTAATATTTTTCATCAACCGGCAAGAATATTTGTAGCTGGATTTAGCAATTCTGGGAAAACTAGTCTGGTGGTAAATTTATGTGTTAAATACCACAGGAAATTCTCAAAAATTATAGTGTCAACTGCAAATAATACTGATCATCCTATTTCAAACAACCCCATTTTGCTAAAAAAGGTTACTCTCTCCCAAGGGCTGATTAACCCTTTAGAGTATAAGAATCCTTTTTCAAATGAGTCAGTTTTGTATATAATTGATGACTTATACCTGAAAGCCATTCAGAGTACAATTATAGCCAATATCTTCACCCGAGGGAGACACGATAATATTTCTGTAATTCTAATTAGTCAAAATTTGTTTCCCCAGGGGAAATATGCTAGGACAATAACTCTGAATTGTACCCATTATATATTAATGAAGCAGAGAGACATAACCCAACTTGAAATTTTAAGTGGTCAGTTATATGGGCGGAAAACTAATAATAATTTCGTCGAAATATACCGACAGGCAATATCCCAGAGAGAGTATGGCTATTTATTGGTTGATCTGACAGTTCCTGAGACATTACAACTACAAACGGGGATTGTCAATGAAGACCAGTGTGAAATTGTTTATCATATGTGAACAAAACAAAAAATGCCTTTAACGACACAGAAACGGTCAATTCTTACCTCCATCTATAATGACATTTCTACTCTGGGTGGTTTCACAGGATCAATTCAAAAATTGTATAAGGCTGCCAGACTTAAAGACACCAGCATCATTATTGCAGATGTGAGGGAATTTCAACGTGGGGAACGATCTTACACATTACATAGAAGAAATTTAGTTAGATTACCTCGGTGAAAAATATTAGCTCCTAAACCCCACACCATAATTGCCTGTGATTTGGGAGACTTTTGTTGTTTACAAAAATACAATAGTGGTGTAAAATATATTTTGATTTGTGTCGATGTTTATTCTCGCCTAATGCAGACTCAAACATTAAAAACAAAAAATTCAACTGATGTGGTAGCTGCTCTAAAGAAGATTTTAGAGGAAACCTCTCAGTTTCACGGGGTAAGACGAATATTCACCGACCGAGGTAGAGAATTTTACAACAGGACTGTTCAAAATTATCTGAATAAGAAAAATATTAAGTTATATAGTGTATTTTCGGAAATGAAATCTAGTATAGTGGAGCGAGCCATCAAAACTTTAAAACATAAACTGTATCATTATATGACCCAGGCTAATTCTTTACAATACATTCACATCCTTCCAAAAGTTGTGAATGTATACAACCACACTTTCCACAGAATACTAAAAAATACTCCACATGCCATCCATAAGTTGCAAAACATTGAAGATATACGAAGACAGTTTAAGGTCATGTATTTAAACAATGACCACCCCATAACTTCCATCAGTCCACAACTGCAGGTTGGGCAGTATGTACGACTAGCAAAGCGAAGGAATATATTTCACAAGGGCTTTTGGCCCCAAAATACAGAAGAAATATTTCAAGTGTCTCATATCGATAGAACACAACCAATCCCAACCTATAAAGTCAAAGATTTAACCGACGAGCCAATCAGTGGTATGTTTTATGAGCAAGAATTGATTCCAACAACGCTTCCAGACTATTTTCCCATAACGATATTACAGTCTAAGAAGACATCGAAAGGACACAGAGAATATTTCGTCAAGTGGAGAGGGTACCCAGATTCCAGCAATTGCTGGATTAAAGCTCAAGACATTGTCAAATTTTGAAAAAAAAAATGACAGTTCATCAGGACTCTCTCGTAGAGAAATACCATCAACTGTTATTTTTATTAAACAATTTATCACCCAAGAAACGGAATAAACTAATCAAGGCTTTAAAACGACAGGAAATTGAATCAATTTGTGAAATTTTTGCCAATTTTCTGAAACGAAACATCCCAGTTCAACCTCAGATAATTAATGGACTACAGAGGTATCAGAATGACATTCGTTCTGTAGCACGTAAGAAAACTCCATTGTACAAAAAGAAAATCATTTTAACCTCTAGGAGAGCTGGCGCTATATTGCCAGCTCTGTTACCTTTGGCTGTATCGTTAATTTCCTCTCTAATAAAGTAATTACGTAAGAAGAGAAAAAAATGGTGAAAGAATATTGCCTAGTACCACGACTCGTTGCTGAAAAATATTTATTTAATAAAAACGAGAGTACTCCATCGCCTCTTAATGAGGTGGCTCCACCCTCTTCCACCAGTGGTAGAGGTGGAAATAAGTCCTTCTCTTTAAAAAACAAAAGCAAATGGGGCAATTCGGCTAATAATGTTGGTGGTAGCTGTAAGCACCTTGGCTGTGACTCTAGCGGTGGTGATGATGGAGTGGACACTCCCCCCACACCCCCAGCAGCAACAACAACTTGTGGATGGTGTTGCCACGGTAGCTCCTTTGAACGTTATAGCCCTACCAGACGGGGGGGACTGGTCAGACAACCTTTAAAAGATATTGCCCGTCTCCCCCCAGCGCCCGCCGCCGCGCAGTTGCCCACCACCGCGGGCTTCTTTCAACAAAAAACGCGGGACAGGTGCGACCGTCGCCCTTTAAAAAAACAAATAAAAAAAAGGATACATTCCATTCTACCGCCTGAGATGCGGGTAGCTGTTGCTGTGCCCACTCGCCACAAAGCCACCACCACCACACCCCAAAACCCAAGTCTGGACAACTTAATAAATGTGTATTTTAAAATAGGGGAAATTCCCCATGTCAAAACATTATTGAACATGTTTGAACAAAACAGTCAACAGGTGGTATGGGATAGTCGCGGGAATTTATTAAAGCCTGTGCAAAATTTAAATATTTTAGATATAATTAAAACTTTAGCCTTTACTAAAGGACAATTTAGGACGGCTGACAAGGGAGATGTAAGGATTTTACTGAAGGTGGCTGGTGTAGACCCATCCTTTATACGTAATTCTCGCACCAGATCACAGTTAAAAGGGGGTAGGGGTATCCATAGGAGGCTCCATTGGGAACCGTATTGAAAAAAACCCTATATGAAGCACATCTTAAACGACATTATATTCAGTTGTGTATCCACCATGGAGAGAGCTTCTACACCCCCTGTGGCAGTAGAGGAGGGAGAAAAATCTCCCCTATTGAAGCGTTTGGTTGCTACTCAACGTTACTACAAGTTTGTCGAACACAAAAGTAGATTGATATATGCCTTATGGGATTGTTATGACCGTCTTGTGTTGAGTGCTCCCCCAGAACGGGTTTTTAAGTCATTTGGAGAAACGGTGAAAAGGTATGAGGAGTATTCATCTCAGGAGATCCAGACAGAGATTTGGCAGATGGAAAAATTAACCTTCCAACATCGTGATATGATTACAGCCTTTGAGTCTGGGCGGAGTGTCTATGGGCACATAAGGTGATCTCTACCCCCCACCCCTTCATCCCTCTCCCCCCAGGTGGGTCACAGGTGAATTTAAAGGTCGCCCACCGCCGCTCCTGGAACACTGTACTACAGTTGTCGACACGCTCCTCGCACCCGCCCTCTCACCATGTCTCTGGCTTGTATCAAGACCATCGGCGACGATATCACTGACTCCCACGCCTTTGGGGTGGGAGATGTGATAATCTATGACCTCCCAGCTGCTTTTGTGCGACCCTATGGACTGGCTTCCGTCATCTGGAAGACATTCTCCTACGCCCGTGTGGAACGTGAAGGACTGGGTAATGCCAATAGGGCAATAATTCGTTGTCGGTCTACCCTGGGGGACATTGTTGTGAAGATAGCCCCACTCCCCTCCGACGGACAAGATCTCATAGAGGAGCCCGTCCTTTTCTTCAGGCCCACTTTTGTGGGGTTGATTTCTGCATTCGGGGCAGGAGCCCCCTTCGAGTCAAACCCAATAGCCCAGGAACAAGTGCAGACTTCCGCCGACACACACTACGTCACTAACGTCACCCTGGATACTGCCAAGAACCGCAGGTACTGGCTCAAGATGAGCCTAACAAAGGTGGGCAATTTAATGGCGGCAACCCCAATCATGACTCGACTAGTGGTACCCTAAGGCTTAGGGGCTTCCCGCGACGGTATGGTCAACTGGCACAAGGACATTGGACCCATGCAGCTGTCTCTTCATCAAGAACTCGCCAAACTCAACAAAGAGTTAGTCATCCTCAAACGACCTGCCGCTGTTACCCCATCAGTGGTGCCCCTCCCGTTCGACGACCCAAGTGCTGATAATCTTACTATAACGCTCGACACCGTGGTGGGAGAGGGTGGTACCACACCAAGAACCTCTTCTCGTTCTACTCCTCCAGCACCACCAGCCACACCCAGGAAGAAGAAACACTCTCAGGAATACGGCTCCACCCCTCCACCACCCCCTACAGCATCAACCTCAGTTAAACGGAGGATTGAGCCACTCCTCGACTTTGAAACGGGGGCGAATCGCCGTATCGACTCCATCCTCGATGGTGAGTCACAGGAAATATTCCTGTTATCCTCACCCCCCCCCCCCCGAAAAACAACGAAAGCTGTAACTACCACTCCAGTAAAGAAGTTGAGGAAGTGCCAGCTACAGTAGCCCCGGCGGAAGCAGCAGTGGAGGTAGCAGCAGCCAGCAGTAGTAGTAGCGAGGGGGGGTGTGGTTAATCACTATTCTTAAAAAAAATGTGTGGGAATCTTCACCTGTTGTAGTTCTTTAAGTAGTTTAATAAAATAAAATATAAGTTATGTTGTTTATTTTCTCCCTTCTTACAAAAACCCATCCCCTGTATATTGGCCTTTCAGTACATAACGGGACAATGGGGGAAGAATATTACATATATCTTACCAGTCTCGATCAAGGAGATATTTACAACAACACGAGTTCAGCATTTACAAACACCATCCCAACACTACATTTAAACCCTTCCATTAAACATGAAGTGGCTTTAGTCAACATACTCCTCCCCAGGCGAATTAATGCCATCATCAAAGATGAGGAGGACTCTGGTATAGATATCTATGCCACTTTTAAACGTGGAACTCTTTCTAAGAGTCCAGAACACTTAATATACACCTTCCACCCAAAAACCAACATATTATCAAGAAACATCAAATTCATTACAGACGTGGTTAGTCGACAAATAACAACCGACATGCAGCTTAGCTTTAGGGATGATTTCAAAATATACTTCTCAGATAAAGAACTAATCCTCACCTATGACCAATCTGTAGAGAGGGTATTACTAGCTTCAACTCTTAACAGTGGAAGTGCTGGCTCATTAAATTCTCTCAGCTTTCAATTTAAACACAGAATAGCTAATGTACTTGGTTTTGACAGCAGTCGCAAATACACCATTTATCGAGCGAAAACAGATGACATTACGTCAGCCTCCAAGACTGTGGCCTTATCGCCCCCAGACATTGACTGAGGTTGTGACTATTTACTCATTTATAGTGACGTCATCAAGCCGGAACGATACGGAGGGCAGATTGTAAATATCTTAGATGCAATCAATTATCATGACTCATATTCTAGAGGGGCTCACCCTCTAGTGTACAAAACATTAAACACTAACACGTTGGAGAAAGTAAGTATTAAAATAACAGATCATTTTGGTCGAATGGTTAGTTTTGAAGATGGGAGGTCGGTTACGGCGGTCTTACATATCCGCCCTAAGGTATAGCAACATATATATAAAGAAGTGTTTAGCTTCGACTTAGGTTATTATAGGAAGAGACCTCAGAATGCGAATACCGTTCCACCCACCCTCCCAGGGGGAGTTCGGGGAGATATTCGCACCTCCCTCTAGGAGACATGGGATGAGAGGGGGAGCGATGAATGACATACGCACATTCCAAGCGCCTTATCTCAGATCTGGTGGAGGTTTCTTTGGGACCTTGGCTGGTATTGCTCGACGGGCCATACCATTTTTCATGAAAGCTGTAACACCTAGCGCCTTCGATTTTGGGAAAAATGTCCTTAGTGATTTAAGCAGTGGTAAACGGGATGTAAAGAGTGCTCTGAGAACTCACGGTATTGATGCTCTTAAGAGTGTGGGAAAGAAATTGGTAATGGGAGGTAAAATTAAAAGACTCTCTAGGCGAAAAAATAAAAATAAAAAATGTAAACGAGGTCTTGGGTATAAAAATGACTTGTTTTCACTAACGTAAGCAGTCATACTTCAACTTTCGGAGGGGATCATGGGGGAGCCTAGCGGAGCTGGGGTGAAAATACAACTAGAATATTATAGCTCCAGTATTATTGACCAATTTCCTAGAAGTAACAGAATACGTAATGTGGAGAGTTCAATTGCCTCTACGCAGCAAATAGACATTCTACCTGTCAACCTCCCCATTAATCAACGTTTGCGGGATAATTACTTAGAATTGCGCATCCCTGGAACCCAGGGCGCCTTCTTAGATCTAGCTAATATTGTTATAGATTTTAAGGTATCTTTAACCAAAGATGACGATACCACAAAATTGGAAGAGGATGACAATGTGGAATTTGTGAATGGGTTGTCAAATACCATGTTTAAAGGTGTTCAGGTGTTTTTAGGAGAGCAGGTAGTTGAAACAAATACTAATTTTAATTATTGGTCGTTTATTAAATTAATTACCTCCATGCCTCCATCAAAAATGTCTTCCTTGGGGAGAATTGGAGGCTTTCGCAGGGACTGGAGAGATGACGATGGTATAATCACTAATGAGTTTACAAATACTTATTTTACTGGAGCAACCGCCAAAGATAAAAAATTTATGGGTGATTTAAAAAGTAAAGGTTTGTCGATGTGTTTCCCCCTCCTATTGGATATATCATCCCAAGACCAATACATATTAGATAATATAGATATGCGACTAAGATTGGAGCTCTAACCCCATGCCTGGGTCCTAAACACAAGCGTGGACGATGGCTCTAAGTATCGCCTGCATATGGATTATGCTAAATTATGGGTGATGTGGGTGTTCCCCTACCCAAGTGCTTACCTAGCCTTAAACAGCTCACTGTTAGCATCCCCTGACCCTATAACCTATACTTTCAATAGAACCATTTCTAAAACATATGTTCTAGCAGGGAATCAAACTAGTCTCTTAATTGATCAACCATGGGCGCAAGTAATTTCACACAAGATATACATGATAATCGTTCCAATGAATTATTTTGCCGGTCTTCACCAAGGTAATGGATTATATTTTGAAAATGCAAAGCTGAAAAGTATTGCTATGTATTTGAACAATAATGCAATTTACCGAATTGGTGGCGATTTCGATAACCATTATTCCCGCCTTTATTATGAAACTTTGAAGACATTAGGCTTAGAGCGTGATTCACTACTGGCCTATGACTCTTTCAATAAGGGAAGATCAATATTCACCTTTGACTTAACCACCATTCAAACAAAAGATTCCCTCCCTGTGGAGAAATCTGGCAACTTGCGTATGGAGCTTAAAGTTGGTGGTGGTGTTACATATAACAGACTGGTTTTACTGTTTGGGGAAATGACCGGGGTACTATCCATCGACGGGCAGAGAACTGTTCTGTGTGACGTACGAGCGTAAAAAAACATAATGAATTGTTATGATATAAATATTAATTTAAAAAATAATCTAGGGGATCGAGCACTCTACCTAGGTTGTTATAATGCTGATGAGATAGAACATTTAAATATCTCTTCAAGAAAACCTATTGTTTTCATAACTAATATTTTACCATCTCACAGCAGAATCACTATGGGACATTGGGTAGGAATTTATGTTGATAAAGTTAATCATCGGATGTTTTTTTTTTTATAGTTATGCAATATCGCCGGTTACTTACGGACGTCATTTTCAAGGATTTATTAAAACTAACAAAATAACAAAGGTGTTTGTAATGCGCTACAGACTCCAGAGTGATTTTACTCTCGCCTGTGGGCTGTATTGCGTCATGTTTGTTCATAGGGTGAGTCACCTGGGGTTGCCTTCAACAGTACATTACTTACATAATGTATTTTCAATCATTACTTTAAAATTAAATGATAAACGAGCCCTTGCTTATGCGAGACGATATTTTCCTATGAAACATCACTGTGTTAGGACATTTTGTAGAAGTAGAGGAGTTGGTTCTTATAGGTGGTGTAGAGAATATTTTTGTTAGCTAGGCAACCTACCTAACAAGGGGTGTAGCCTCCTATAAAAACCCCTCTCCCCCACCCGTCCCCCTCAGAAGACTGTCTTCCTCCTACGAAATGGGAGGTGTCTCAAAAAACAACTGCGAGGAAGATTGAAGGACCTGGTTAGTATTACCCTATCTTTCTGCTAATAGATTTATTTTATATTTATTTCCCTCAATAAAAAAGTTTGTATATCCTCTATTTCACCTTTTATGTTTTTCTCCAGTGCAGTTCTTGGGACCCGTCCACATTTGTAGAGTAGTAATTCTACGTGGGGGGTCTGCCCCGAACAAGATGCTGTTATGTAGTCTAATTGACGATGCCTGCTGTAGAGGACACAAGGCCGCTCCTGCAGGGGGAAAGGTATGTACTAGTTGTTCTTAGAGAAAAATATAATATTTTTCTAATAAAGTATATAATTATATAAAAAACCTTTAATCACTATAAATTATTTCCCCCATCTCTTTCCAGAACACTTCCGATGAGAGAGAGGAGGAAACTCAGCCAAAAGGTGTCCACCCAACTCACCCCACCCCCCAAGAGAGGGGGGGGGGGATGGGGCTCAAGACCTTCCCCCACTCTTCACTGACGAAGAATCGTCACAATTCTACTCAGACGAGGATGGGGGTGTGGGATAGGGAGGGGGGGGGGGTAGAGCTGTAGTAAGTGAAATATGGCAAGATCACTCTGTAAACTACAATTATTAACTAACATAATTACTTATACATTTTGTGGTTTTTACCTAATAAAGCATTTAATAAATTATTTGATGTTTTTTTTTAACCTTTGGGGGGGGGGGAGGATTTATCATTTAATACTCCCATATAAGGGAGGGGCCATTCAGACTTGTTTGAATATATATATCCTTAATTAGTCCTATATAACGAGGTAGTGTTTAAACGGAGATACACGGTGTAAGTGAAATATGGCGGTGGCGCACCGTAGACTACAATTTGAGGTGGGTCTATCTGTCACTCTGCCTCTGATTCCATTGTCTGATAAGTGGACCTATCTGGCTCCCCGCCTCTGATTCCATTGTCTGATAAGTACCCCCCATTGTTTGTTAAGTGCCCCTATCTGACTCAGAATATACTACTGATATCACTAGTTGCCCCAAACCCACCTGAAGGATCTTAAAAATTCCCTGTGAACCTTGGCATGAGCTGATCTACATGCCTTTTCCAGTTAATGTTCCCAAAACTTTGGGAAAGTTCAGTGAAATTCCTGCGTCCCAAGACTTCCCTAATTATTCCTTCTACCCAAGGCTTTCCAATTCCAAAATTCCTTGCATATACTGTATCCTCCTCCTTAAACAACAATTTCTCTCCCTGAGGCCAAGCTAGTTACCGATTTTTCTTTATCGCGATCTGTCTTTACTGCTTCCATGTGCACTTTAAAGTGCCTATTAAACAGTAATTCAGAAGGAGATTTACCAGTAGTAGAATGAACAGTTTTCCTTTGATAATATAAAAATCTACAAAGCCTTGTATTAATAGTACCTTCTGTAAATCGCTTTAACCCTTACCTGGTTGATGGGGTTCTGGGAGTTCTTCTACTCCGCAAGCCCGGCCCGAGGCCAGGCTTGACTTGTGAGAGTTTGGTCCACCAGGCTGTTGCTTGGAGCGGCCCACAGGCCCACATACCCACCACAGCCCGGTTGGTCCGGCACTCCTTGGAGGAATAAATCTAGTTTCCTCTTGAAAATGTCCACGGTTGTTCCGGCAATATTTCTTATGCTTGCTGGGAGGACGTTGAACAACCGCGGACCTCTAATGTTTATACAGTGTTTTCTGATTGTGCCTATGGCACCTCTGCTCTTCACTGGTTCTATTCTACATTTTCTTTCATATCGTTCACTCCAGTACGTTGTTATTTTACTGTGTAGATTTGGTACTTGGCCCTCCAGTTTCTTCCAGGTGTATATTATTTGATATCTCTCTCGTCTTCATTCTAGTGAGTACATTTGGAGGGCTTTGAGACGATCCCAAAAATTTAGGTGCTTTATTGCGTCTATGAGTGCCGTATATGTTCTCTGTATTCCCTCTATTTCAGAAATCTCTCCTGCTCTGAAGGGGGAAGTGAGTACTGAGCAGTACTCAAGACGGGACAACACAAGTGACTTGAAGAGTACAACCATTGTGATGGGATCCCTGGATTTGAAAGTTCTCGTAATCCATCCTATCATTTTTCTGGTTGTCGCAATATGTGCTTGGTAATGCTCCTTAAACGTTAGGTCGTCAGACATTATTATTCCCAAATCCTTTACATGCTGTTTTCCTACTATGGGTACATTTGATTGTGTTTTGTACTCTGTATTATGTTTAAGGTCCTCATTTTTACCGTACCTGAGTACCTGGAATTTATCACTGTTAAACATCATGTTATTTTCTGATGCCCAGTCGAAAACTTTATTAATATCAGCTTGAAGTTTTTCGATGTCCTCAGCCGAGGTAATTTTCATTGTGATTTTTGTGTCATCTGCAAAGGATGATACGAAGCTGTGACTTGTATTTTTGTCTATATCTGATTTGAGAATAAGGAAAAGCAGCGGTGCAAGGACTGTACCCTGAGGTACAGAGCTTTTCACTGCACTTGGACTAGATTTTATATGGTTGACCGTAACTCGCTGAGTCCTGTTTGACAGAAAACTGAGTATCCAGCGGCTTACTTTACCGGTTATTCCCATTGACTTCATTTTGTGTGCTATCACGCCATGGTCACATTTATCGAAAGCCTTTGCGAAGTCCGTGTATATCACATCAGCATTCTGTTTTTCTTCTAATGCCTCAGTGACTTTGTCGTAGTGCTCAAGTAGTTGTGAGAGGCACGATCTTTCCGTTCGTAATCCATGTTGGCCTGGGTTGTGAAGGTCATTGGTCTCCATGAAATTGGTGACCTGACTCCTAATCACTCTCTCAAATACTTTTATGATGTACGATGTTAGTGCAACTGGTCTATAATTATTTGCCAATGCTTTGCTCCCTCCCTTGTGTAGAGGGGCTATGTCTGCTACTTTAAGTGCATCTGGTATCTCCCCCGTGTCCAAGCTCTTCCTCCACACTATACTGAGTGCCTGTGCTACCGGCACTTTGCATTTCTTTATAAATATTGAATTCCATGAGTCTGGACCTGGGGCCGAGTGCATGGGCATGTTTTAAATTTTTTTTTCAAAATTTAGTGCGCTCGTGTTTATATCAGTTATATTTACAGGGGTTTGAATATCCCGCATAAAGAAATTGTCTGAATCTTCCACCTTCATGTTGTTTATTGGAGTGCTAAACATGTCCTCATACTGCTTTTTTTAGGATTTCACTAATTTCTTTGTCATCCTCCGTGTATGAACCTTCACTTGTACGCATAGGTCCACTACTGGCAGTGGTTTTTGCTTTTGATTTCGCATATGAGAAGAAATATTTTGGATTTTTCTTTATTTCCTGAATTGCTTTCTGTTCTAACTGCCTTTCTTCAGTTTCATATGAGTGTTTCAATTTCCACTCGATTTCTTCAATCTCCCTATTTAAATTGTTCCTTCTTTGACGGGATACTCGTGTCTGCATAAGCAGTTCCGTTATTTTTTTCCTGCGTTTATAGTGTCGTCTGCGTTCTCTTTCTACGTTAGATCTCTTTCTGGCTTTCCTCAAAGGAACATGTTTCAGACAGACTTGATACGCTTCTGAAGTCAGTTTTTCTATTCCTTCTGTAGGACTTGTATTACTTAGAACAGTTCCCCATGGAATGTTTGTAAGTTCCCTGTTTATTATCTCCCAGTCTATCCTTTTATTATTAAAATTAAATTTACTGAATAGCCCTTCTCGCTTTATCAACGTTTTAGGTCTATTCTGAGTATTGATGGTCGTTTGCACTTCAATGAGTTTGTGATCTGAGTATGTGGTATCTGATATCGTAATGTCTCTGATAATGTCTTCATTGTTCGTAAAGACCAGATCTAGAATATTTTAATTTCTCGTTGGCTCCGATATCTGCTGATTGAGTGAAAATTTGTCACAGAATCTAAGTAGTTCTCTAATCTGTGGTTGGTTAGGTCCTGATAGATTTCCTGGTATAATATTATTGTTTGCTATTTTCCACCTGAGACTAGGCAAGTTGAAGTCACCTAGGAAGATAATATCAGGTATCGGGTTCTCCAAATTATCAAGGCTATTCTCTATTTTGCTTATCTGTTCTGTGAATTCTTCAGCCGTTGCATCTGGCGGTTTGTATATTAGAATAATCACTAAATTGATTTTCTCTATTTTTAATCCCAGTACCTCTACCACCTCATTTGTAACGTTTAGGAGCTCCGAGCATACAAGGTCTTCCCTAATATACAGACCCACTCCTCCATGTGACCTAATTTTCCTATCACACCTGTATAGGTTATATCCTGGAATCCAGATCTCACTGTCCAACAATTCCCCTGCATGGGTTTCTGTGAAAGCTCCAAATACTGCATTTGACTCCGTGAGGAGGCCATTTATGAACTGTACTTTGTTGTTTGTTCTTGTTTTCAGTCCTTGTATGTTGGCAAAGATGAATGAGGTTACTCTATTAGTGATAGTTTGAATAGGAGACTTTTTCGGCAAGCCCATTATTCGTGGACATAATGAGTTTGTTCTGACCAGTACTGATTGTTGTAGGGCAGTTGTCTGTCGTAGTTGTAGTTCCCTTTCGGTGGGTAATTGTATCTGTAATTCTGGAATTACAGATACAATTATTACAGATTATTATTATTACAGAATTACAGATTAATTCTGTAATCCTTCTTTAACGTATCTTACTGCTCTTTCAACTAGACCATTTGAAGGAGGATTATAGGGGGGGGGCATTTGTTACATGTTTTATACCATTTTTTTATAAAAAAAATCCTCCATTTACACAGAAACAAAATAAGGAGCATAGTCTGACACAACAATGTCTGGTAATCCAAAATTACAAAATGTTTTCCTTAGCAATTCACACGTTACAGATGATGTGGTGGAATTACACACATGAACATCCAGAATTTTTGTTTATGAATCCACCACCACCAGGTGAAATTTGTTATCCATAGGTCCAGCATAATCTATATACAGTCCAGACCAGGGTTTTCCAGTGCATGGCCAAGAAAGTACTGGGGCCTGTGGTTTCTGATAATTCTTAAAGCAAATATGACAATTTTTTGTTACCTCAGCAATATCCTGGTCTATTTTTGGCCACCAAACCCAACTTCTAGCTTCTGCTTTCATAGCATTTATGTCATTATGGCCTACATGCAGCTGTTCCAAAATCTTACATCTTAGTTCCCCAGGCACCACCGCTCTATTCCTATACAAGAGTACATCCTGGTGAATACTAAGGTCAGCCTTCACTGCAGCATACTCTGACAGTAATAAATTATCATCCCAACCATATTTAGCATATTTCATCAATAGATTTAATTTGGGATCTCTACCAGTAGCTTATTAATAGTCTGGAATGAAATATCCTCAAAAGACATAGATTCCACCAGGTTAACATACTCCACTGGAATACTGGAACTCAATTCTTCTGTCAAAAGCAATCTACTTAATGCATAGCTACGAAATTATCTTTGCCTGGCTTAAACTCTAAATCATACTCAAACTGCGAGAGTAGTAATGCCCATCTTTGAATACTAGCATTGGCATTAACTGGAATTTGTTTACCTAAGCCAAACAATCCTAGCAGGGATTTATGGTCTGTTCTAGCAAGAAATGTCATTCTCAGCAGAAAATACCTCAGTTTTTTTACACCATATACCAAAGCTAAGGTTTCTTTATCTAACTGAGAATAATTCTGTTCCGCGGAAGATAATGCTAGCAAAACATACTACTTTATCTTGACCATCTACTTCCTGTAATAATACACAACCTACTCCTACTGGGGAAGCATCTACCTTCAGTTTTAAAGGGAGTCTACCAGTAAAATTAGTAAGCACTGGAGAATTTATCAATTCCTGCTTAATATTCCTTAAGGCATTCTCCTCCTCTCTTGCTAAATTGCTCTTAAATTTAGCACCTTTTTTCAACAATTCACACAAGGGTGCTAATTTTGATGAAAAGTTCTTCACGAACTTACAAAAATATGTAACCATCCTAACAAAAGTCTGTACTTACCCAACTGATGTTGGAGCTGGGGCATCTACTATAGCCGCTACATTTTTGTGAGAATGAGTAAAGCCCTTACCTGAAATATGGTACCCCAGGTATTCAATTGCCTTGGTCTTCAATGTTGTTTTACCCTTATTAATATTCACATTATGCTTTTGCAGGAGATTCAAAACGTGTCCTAAAGTATTAGTGTGACGGACGAGTGTAAGTACTTAGGACAACCCGTTCTCGCAAATTTAATAAGTCAATATTGACTTATTAAATATGTGCATAGGTGACATACTTAACATAATAGATACCCTTAAAAAGATTCATAGAAAACACCGACCTTACCTAACCTACTTAGTATGTTAAGATAAGCATCTTATTGCTTCGTAATTACAATTATTACCTAACCTATAATAGGTATAGGTTAAGTAATAATTGTAAATACGAAGCAATAAGATGCTTATCTTAAGATACTAACAAGGTTAGGTAAGGTCGGTGTTTTCTATGAATCTTTTTAAGGGTATCTATTATGTTTAGTATATCACCTATGCACGTAGTTAATAAGTCAATATTGACTTTACGAATTTGCGAGAACGGGTTGCTTAGGAATACCTATCGGGGCCTGGGGCAGACGCTTATCCTATGGTTCCCTGTTTGAGGACGGCCTGACGAACATCACTAAGGCGCCACTCAAACCCCAGAGGCTATACCTATTAAAACACCACATAATCCCCAAGATGAACCACCAGCTTGTTCTCGGACGCGTGTTTAAGACTGAATTAGCGAGGCTTGATTGGCGGCTGCGGCATGCCATTCGTGGCTGGCTGCGGCTGCCTCATGATACTCCTAATGTCTATTTTCATGCTGACGTGAAGGACGGTGGACTAGGGATACCCAACTTTGCCACATCAATCCGCCTACAGAAGAACAAGCGGCTCGGGGCGTTAGTAGAGTCGGAGGATCCAGTGGTAGTGGCAGCGGCTCTCCTACCCGCGTTCCAAGCGCGAATGCGTCGATGGGTAGACCCGACCACGGCCGCCGAAGCCCCTTCTAACAGAATGACTGAGCGCTCTAGGAAGTGGAAAACAAAACTGTATAGCATGGTCGACGGTGCCGGCCTTGCGTCCTCTTGTGAGGTTCCATCTTGCCACAAGTGGGTAGCGTCCGGTACCCGTCTGCTAAGCGGAGGAGATTTTGCTCACGTTATCCAGATTAGGGCAAAAGCTGTGGCCACGCCATCTAGAGCAGCTAGGAGTAGACCCGAGGCTTCTGGTCTCTGCGATGCTTGCCAGAAAGCAGGGATCCTGGGCCACATATCCCAAGCATGCCACAAGACACATGGGGCTCGGGTGAAACGTCATGACGATATCACCCGGTTCGTAGCCGGCCGCCTGCGGCAAAGAGGTTTTGAGGTGGAATGTGAAGTCCGTATACCGGATGGAAGGACCTTCTGAAAGCCTGACATCATAGCTTGCAAAGGTGATGAGGCCTTTATATTAGACACCCAGGTCTCTGCTGATAACTTCCCACTCTCCCGTCCACATCAGAGCAAGTGCGACAAGTACGGCACCCCCAGAGATCCTTCAAAAGGTAAGGGAATATACCGGAAAGCACACAGCATCCACCTCTTCAATAACCCTTAATTGGTGGGGAGGATGGTGCAAGGAGAGTACGCGTGGTCTACAGAATATGGGACTCACCAAGAGCGACCTTGAGATTTGCTCTGTAAAAGCCCTGACCTGGACATATTCTGTCTACAGAATATGGTCCAAGACCACATCTAGGGGCAGACCACCTTAGTCCCAGGATCACCGTGCACAGGGTGCATAAGGGTTAGTATAGTCTCGCTTAGGTGAATCGCAGCCAGGATAGCTGGTAGCCAACTATCTAAGCAGAGTCGTCATCTGGAGTACCACTTCTCCAAATGGTGTCTCACAAGAGGGTGGATGACCTGGCCGGAGCCCACAAGTGGGTAAGGCGGCGGTCGGAGGGATCCCCATGCGCATACATGATATCCCCAACGCTCCGGGGCCTTGTTAGGAGCTTCCACTATGACTAGTTTTCCATGTATGCCGACGTCAAGTCATCAATCCTGCCGCTTAGGCAGCTTGCTGTTTTGGCCTTCAGCGTTAGTTCTTTTTTAATGATATACTGTGCACCTCTCCCTTTGTGTGCTGTGTCCCATATAAGAAATAAACAAATACAAAAGAATTTTCCATTTAATATATGTTTGTTTTTCAGGTTATTATTGTGTGTTATTAGTATCATCTTAACTCTTGTGGGTTGTGATGAGATCTGCAATTTATGTGTATTTAAGTTTGTGTTTGATAGGGAATTGGGTATGCTTAGGGGTGCGTTCTCGCCATGCCCTGTGCCTGGGGGAATTGGTGCCCTGAAGCTACATAAACACCCAATACCCCCCGAAGTGGCAAGGGGAGTTAGGGGACAACACTAGCATCATACTCTTCCTCATTCTCCCTGCATACAATAATGTCATCTAAAAAACTAGCTACACCTTCAATGTTTACTAACAACTGGGACATGAATCTCTGAAAAATTGCTGGAGACGAAGAGAGTCCAAAAGGAAATCTTTTATACTTAAATAACCCCTTGTGGGTATTAATCACTAATAATTTCTGGCACTCCTCCTCTACAGGAATTTGCAAGTAAGCATCTTTCAGGCCTATCTTGGAAAAGATTGCCCACTTGCAGACCACTGACAACAACTCATCTATCTTAGGTAAAGGGTACTTCTCACAGTGAGTGCGATTGTTCAGTTCCATGAAGTCTGCACAGATTCTCAAAGGATTTCTGATCCGCCTTCAACACTGGTACAATTGGGGCTGCGCACTCACTATGCGTAAGGGGCTCTAAGATGCCTTCTGCCACATGCTTTGCCAGGGCTGATTCTATCAATTGCTTGTAATGAAACGGAACTATTCTTGCAATGAAAAATTTAGGTGAATCCCTGCATTTTCAGTTGAACTTTTGCCACCATGCTATTGATGGGCTTATCTGCCTCCACTGAATATTTATCTAACATATGTTCAGCACTTTTAATTGTTTTAATTATCGACAATTCATATAGGCCCGCCAAGAAAATTCCCACTTTTTCCATGAGATCGTTACCACATAGGCTAGGATTATGTGAATCCGCTACATAAAAATCCTGGACAATTTCTTTTTCGTTATAACTTACTTTTGCCGACACCTTGTCATAGACCTTAATCGGTGTATTATCTTATGCACTTAATGATTTTTCAATTAGTTTTACATTCAATTGCAAGGTATCTGCCCAATCTCTAGACAATGTTGACATTGCAGCATCAGTGTCCAGTTCCAAGAGAACTAACTTCCCATTTATTACAAAATTTACTACTTGTGACTTCACTGAACATACCTTTTCTTTCACCGAATATAGTCTGCTTTCGTCACCTGCAGCTTCTTCAGACGGGTTACCTTCTTCTACTGCCTTGACGACATTACCACTAACTCTTCTTCCTGCATTCCTTGGTCGTCTCGAATCCCAGGCCTTGCTGTTCCTGTTCAGATATTCTCTACACACTTTCTTGAAGTGCCCTTCCTTGTTATAAAAGTTACATATATATATTCACGAAACTTGCACTCTCTACTACTGTGATTGTACCCACAGTGTTTACATTTGGGCTGGCCATGTACTACCTTAATTTCTTGAGATGATTTCGAACTTCCAAAAGCCCTTTCCAGATTCAACATCTTCTCGAGCACTCTCCATGAAGTCATCGATTGTAGATCTAAGTTTTCTGCCACCAGGTTAGGGAAAACTATCTCATTTTCTACTGCCATTAACAACTGGTCCCGCACCCGGCCGTCCAAATGTGATGTATCTATATAACCTGAGCTTGTAAAAGCATCTTAATCACCTTCAGTGATTAAGTGCTTAATTTCACACTAGTTTCTCTATCAGCTATCTCACCCTGTCAGAGTAAGAGAGACAAATGTATGTGAATGCATGTGTGTGTGTGTGCATAAATATATATGTATATATGTATACGTACGTATATGTGTGTGTGTGTGTATGTATATGTATGTGTATAAAGTATATATGCAAGCTGATCAGAATTACATTTCACCTTTGTAAATGCACATTAATGACACTATGTAAATGACACATCGAACACTTTATGTAAGGCATACGTAAATCTGTGTATCTATGTATTTACGTATGTAGGTTAGCTTAACATTTTAAAAGCACCGAATCACCTTCTGTGGTTGATTGTTCAATAAACCCTTGAACTATATGTTTAACACATCTCTAACCCTGTCCATGGAGGACAGAAGAAAGTGTATATATTCTGGTTAGCATTGTAAATGTGTGGCCACGTCTGTGGTAGAAAATAATATTAATAAAAAAAACTGTGCTCCGAAGTTGCAGTGGTTCGTCAACGCCTTCAAGTCCGCATATAAATCGTGTACAGATTCCTGCTGCTTTTTCGTCCTCTTCTGGAAATCCATCAAACTCCTGTGATATGAAGGTTTCACTACATAATGATGTTTAAGTAGGGTAATCAGGTCTACATAGGTCTTCGTGTGGGGTAACTCTGATGCACACAAAATACCGAAAACACTATATAATTCAGAACCCAGTGAAACTAAGAGTACTGCTTTTTTGTTGGCGTCATTAATCCCAAGGTACTGAAAGTTTGCTTACAGAAGGCTGAGACAAGGTCCAATGAGATCTTGGTAGTGGTAAACGGCTCCATTGCAATGAGCGGGGTAGCCATGGCCACGGTAGGTTGCACAACTTAACTGTTATATGCCAAGCGTCCACCCGTCCACACGATTTACCCTGCTCTCTCCTGATCCTCACACCTCATCTCACGTTTGAAGGCGGAAGAGAAACAATTTTCGTCCACATGGTTTATTGTCAACAACCAACAACCACAAAAAAACAATTATAAGGTACATAACTTAATATTTACAAGATCATAAACAAAAGAGCTTCTGCTCCAAACATGCTACACCCAACAACTGTAGTACTCAATCCCAACAACACTAAAATACATTACTAAGCACTTTATTTAACAAAAGACACGTTTATTTATATCCTAGCTGTAATTAAGTCCTATGAGACAATGGTATCTCACAGATGGAACATGAGTACCCTAGAGCACATTACCTTATCCTGCAATTACCGGCAACAGATGTTGAACTGCTGTCCTTAGGTCCTTTTGGACCTGTCCCAAGTCACACTAAAAATTTTCTCTCAAGCTTACCATTGGAGGAAAGCTCCACCCACAATTAGTTTCCTAGGCTCAATAAACCCGCCTCTCAAAGTCTAGAGTCAATGATTTCAAAAGTCCGGTTCTAGGCCTTGGTCCAGCCAACCAGTGCTATGACTAGCTCCACCCACTAGGCCTCCCTGGGTTTCTACTAATCGAGCTCCAGAATTGGCAATAGGCCTGCCCAGAAGGTTATGTTTCCCTGCTGCAGATTTCTCACTCCTTCCCACGAGTGAGAAAAATGAGTTTAATGCCCCTCATTTGTCAATGGCTATAGAGAAGTTAGGAAAGGGGAAACGGTTTGAGAACGGGTGGGTGAGGAGGATTGGGGAAGAAGCTGACGATTTTCCTGCGACGTCTCACTTGCCTAAGGATACTTGAATCCACAGTTTTATGCAGGTGTGGGCCAGCACGACAAAGGAGAGGGGAAGGGAAATAAATATGGGGAGGGACGAACAGAAAAGGGTGGGGAATGGGGGAAGGAGATATGCTAGGTCTTGTGTGTAACCAAGACGTCATGCACTGCTAAAGCAACGAATCTTATTTCTGTAGAAATAATGGCTTTTTGTTTATTTATTATAGGTTAAGTTAGGTTCGTTCGGTAGGGTTGATGAATTGAATAAAAAATATATGAGCAATGATAAAATAAGCAGAGATATGAGTGGATACAAGGCATTATTGCATAGAGTGATGACACTTACTGAGATAAGTTGAGCTGTTAAGAGATTTTACCTAATGTGTTAATGAGAGGTTAGATCACTCACTGGAACCCCTTTGTGACATCAGGGGCGGCTAAAGCATCGTGCCTCATTGGTGGAGCAGACCTCATTGGGGATGATGACGATTCTATTAAGGTTATGAGAACAAAGAATGAAAGTAACTCCAGAAGGACTATTTTACTCATACGAGGCAGTTTCTATTCATATCTACCCAATCTAGTTCATATACATTTACACTGAATAAATATTTTGATTGGATATAGAGGGATATATGCTACAGTGGGGTGTTTTGGGCGATAATGAGGTGTGCATGGGATTAGCATTGTGGGAGGAATAAATGAAAATATGTGAGTGATGTTATAGCTTTTGTTTTGAAAATTATATAATAACAAATATTTGCATGTACTTGGAGACTTCAACAGGGGTTGAGTAGTGTTCCTATGTTTAACATGAGCTGGAAATCTTGTATGGTTCCCTAAAAATGCCTTCAGCAATTTCATTTCTTGTATTCAATATACAGTCTTGACTAGAAAAATTATGTTTTAAAAATTGGGAACAATAAGAAAATGTGTTTGAATACGCTATGACTGTAAACGGGCTTATTATGAGAGGAATATGGATGACATCATTGTACATTAGGATCGACGGATTTTTAACCCCTTTGAACGAAATTTAAAGGGACTAAAAGACCAGCAATCACTCGTTGGGGTGTTGGAAAACAAGCTAGAGGAAAGCCTACCTTTAAATCCCTTTGAGTGAAAATTTTAGGGGCAAGAAGGTGAGCAATAACTCCCAGGGGGTAACGAAAGCAGAGGCAGACAATTTGGAGCCTTTTAATCTCCTTGAGCGAAATTTTCAGGGAGTTTAAGGTGAGCAATCACTCCCCGGGGTAACGAAAACGGAGCCGGACAAATTGGAGCCGTCGAAAAAAAACAATTGGCTCCAACTTGTCCGAGTTTACACTACTACAATTGTAGTCCAAATACAGTACATAAGATGTTATGTTGGTTATTCAAATACAGAAGTGGGATGTTACAGTGATACTCTAAATATAATTCATGGGACATTATGTAGGTAGTCCAAATACATAAAGTGGGTCGTTATGTTAGTAGTCCTAATACAGTTTGTTGGACGTTATGTTGGTATTCCAAATACATTAAGTGGGACATTGCGTTTGTAGTCCAAATACAATAAGTGGGACGTTACTTTGGTAGTCCAAATACGTTTAGTGAGTCATTACGTTGGTGGTCTAAATACAGTTAGCTGTACTTTACCTTGGTAGTCCAAATACATTAAGTTGGACATTACGCTGGTAGTGCAAATACTGAAAGTAGGACGTTATATTGGTAGTCCAAATACAGTAACTGGGACGTTACGTTTGTAGTCCAATTATAATAGGTGGAAGGTTATGTTGGCAGTCCAAATATAGCAAGATTATGTAACGTTATTTATTCAAATGCATTAAGTTGGATGATACGTTCGTATTGCAAATACAAAAACACCGTGACACCTTTTGTAACACTTACTGCCACATTGTTTTGAAACACTTACTGCCAGACCTTGTTTTGTTACACTGACACACCTTGAATTGTAACACTTACTGCCTTACCTAGTATTGTAACACTTACTGCCTTACCTAGTATTGTAACACTTACTGCCTTACCTAGTATTGTAACACTTACTGCCTTACCTAGTATTGTAACACTTACTGCCTTACCTAGTATTGTAACACTTACTGCCTTACCTAGTATTGTAACACTTACTGCCTTACCTAGTATTGTAACACTTACTGCCTTACCTAGTATTGTAACACTTACTGACTTACCTAGTATTGTAACACTTACTGCCTTACCTAGTATTGTAACACTTACTGCCTTACCTAGTATTGTAACACTTACTGCCTTACCTAGTATTGTAACACATGGTTCTACACCTTGTATTCTAACACTGTGACCCCTTGCAATATAATACTTAGAGCAACACCTTGTATTGTTATACTTACTGCAACACCTTGTTTTGATGCACTGCCACACGTTGAATTTTAACACTTTGACACACCATAAATAGTAACACTGAAACATCCTTTGTTACACTGCAACACCTTGTATTGTAAAACTTTCTGCCAGATATTGTATTGTACACAACCAAACACTGTATTGTAACACTAATTGCTATGCCATGTATTGTATCAATGCTACACCTTGATTTGGAACATCATTTAACCTTGCATTGTAACACTGTCTCACCTTGTACTGTAAAACCTACTTTCCCCATCTTGTATTATAATTCATACTGCAAAACCTTGTATTGTAACACTGCGACATCTTGTATTGTAACACTTACTATCATACTACCAGATGTTTTATTAAAACACTTATCGTAACAAGTGTTGAAATACTGCCACACCTTGTATTGTAACAACGAACTACCTTGTATTGTAAGTTCGTTACGCCTCTTAATGTACCACTTACTGCCATCATGTATTATAACACGTACTAACACTTCTTGCATTTTAACACTTACTGCCTCACATGGTATTGTAGCTCCTCAACACTTTGCATTGTAACACTTAGGGCCACACCTTATAGTGTAAAAATTACTGCCACATCTGGAAATGTAACACCGACATAACTTGCATTGTAACACTACCAAAACTTTTATTGTCCTACACTGCAGCACTTCAAATTGAAACACTTTCTGTCACACCTTATATTGTAACACTGATACACCTTGTATTGTAACAATTACTGTCACGTCTTGTATTATAGCACTGCCACACCTTTGTTGTAACGCTTACTGCCACACCTTATATTGTAACATTGCCACACTATTATTGCAACACTTACTGCCTGACCTTGTATTGTAACATTGCCACACCTTGTATTGTAATACTTACTGCCTCGCCGCTACATGGTCGTAATGGTTTGACGCTTTCTCCTGATAGTTCCATTCCATTACTGCCTCACCTTGTATTGTAACACTGCCACACCTTGCATTGTAATACTTACTCTCAATGTATTGTAACACTGTCACACCTTGCATTGTAATACCTACCGTCACATCTTGTAACTTATGATCATATATATTGTTTATAAAACCATTCTATCCGCCACATTTAAATAACTAACATAATATTTACAGAGCCGGGTTCTGAGGAGCAACGGTCAATTCAGTCGCCTTAATGGGTTTGTAACTCTGCATTATCTAACACAGTGCAGAGTTACAAATCCATTAAGATTTCAACTTAGATTCAACAGAGCAGAATAAGTTGTTAAACACGTGGGACAAAATCTTACTTGAAGAGATCATATGAGTCATAAATACTCATACTCAGCCCAAATAAAACAGAAACAAGCAACACTTAGTAGCCAGCCAGAGGCTCAGGGCCCGCGCAGGAATATCCGTGCAAACAAAAACAAAAAATTACGTAGCAGACTTTGGTTCAACTCCTGGTGGAGCCTTTTTCTCTCCAGGTAAAGTGACACAGAAAATTTACTGATTATTATTTTTTGCACTATCTTTACTAAAATATTTGTAAAATATGTAAAATTATATTTCGCTAATTATAGCTTATAAGAAAAACTTTATTATATCTTCATTATCATGATAATTATATATTTATTTAATACTCCTTGAAGTAGCAAACATTGACCCACTTGTTCTGTTGACAAAATATTTAATAAGTATTGTAAAACTTATATTGGTATGTTATGTTGGTAGTCCAAATACTGTAAGTGGGACGTTACGTTGGTAGTCCAAATACAGTAAGTGGGTCGTTACCTTGGTAGTCCAAATACTGTAAGTGGGACGTTATGTTGGTAGTCCAAATACAGTAAGTGGGACGTTACGTTTGTAGTCCAAATACAGTAAGTGGGTCGTTACCTTGGTAGTCCAAATACAATAAGTGGGAGGTTGCGTTTGCAGTCCTGATTCAGTAAGTTGTTTTTATTTATTTTTATTTTTACATGCAAAGCATGCAATTTAAATACAATAAAAGCAATACAGAATACAGAACAGAACAAAATAAAACAATAGACCACCGGCCAGAAGGGCCGACAGCATTGCACAACAAAACACAACACGATAAATGCATAGAAAAATGCAACATACATCAAGGCACAAAACATAATACAATGGCAAACTAGCAATCACAGTAACATCACAAAACAAACCCTGCATAAAACAAAACATACATCAAGAGGCATAACAGGGAACATAACAGGACAATCACAATACATTCCAAACAAAACAAAGAACAAACATGTACAACAGGTAAAGCAATATGCAAACATCAGGTCAACCGTACAGCACAGAAACAATACAGGAATAAAAACACACACCAAACCATCCGCCCCGTAACAAACAAAGGGCGAGGCCAAAATAAACAATAAAAATAAACAAGCAAAACACGCAAACCTGAAAACAAAACAGGTACAAACACAACAACATACATGCACGTGCTCAGTTCTCCTCAGGTTCTCTTTCAAAACTGAAAAGGAGTACAACGTTTCAAGTATTTCTTTATGGTTATGATGCCATCTTTCCTTGTGGGCCGGGTTTTCACTATTGTCCACGACTTTCACAACTATCTTGCTGGATATAATCATCTCACGTATTGTCAGTCTGACCTCGGGTTGGATTTTTTTTATTTGGCAGGGAAATTCCTGTGCCTAAGCCCACACATGAATTTCCTTTTATTAGGGAGGCAAAGGATTGTGGCTGGCCCACTAGGTGTTGCTTGGTTCTGTTATATTTAGGTGGAGTGTGAGTATTTATTACTCGTATGGTCGCTTCAGTAAGATTTTGCCCCCATGTGTTTACCACCTTCTTCTGCTCTGTTGAATCTAAGTTGAAATCTTAATGGGTTTGTAACTGTGCACTGTGTTAGATAATGCTTTAGTGGTCTCCCGGGCATTTCTCCACATTGCTGACATTTCTTCATCTTCTGGGAGTTGGAGGTGATGACATACTCTATCAATAACGGCGTAATTGTTCGGCTGGACACAGATACGTTCACAAGTGCGCAACTTACAGGTAAAGGCATGAATCAATTGCATAAACAGAGGATACATAAATCATTTGGTGAAGCCTGATAACCCAACCCGCACACGTGGAAAGGACGGAGAGTGACAATGTTTTGGTCCATCCGGGAACTTATCAAGACGCACAGGGTGGACCTAAACGTCGTCATATTTCTTTACTCATCATATGTGTGAGTTGGGGATATTAATTTTTTATCAGAGAATAAGTCACATTTGTTAATGTGAATTATTCTCTGCATACAGCCTAATTAACCTTTTGTCCGGCAATATAGTAATCGACAAGTGTGATGTGTCAAATAGCATTACTAAAATTAATAGTTTTGCTATTTTAAAAACTGGAAATGGGTAGAGTATTTTTATCCAATAATATTGACTCCAGTATACAGTAGTCAGTATAAATGGGTATAAATACAATAATAAATAAACAGTGAATGAGCTGAAGAGCAAATTGATTCATGACGGAGAGAAAACAGACAAGTATGGAATTTACTATAACACAAGGCATCTTCAACATTTATAATACTACGCTGATGTATACACAAAGCTTTAGTCCTTTGTGTATTGTGTATAGACAATGAGTTTGTTTACTTTAGTCTGGAATTATTCTCAGGACTTAAGTACACATACCTGACACGCTACCCATGTTAGTGACCTTGCAAGACCATACCATCCACATACCAAAATTGTTACAAAATGCACTGCTGTTATAGTAATAATAAGAGCATATGTTGTAATCTAGTAAACCTAGATTGATTGACAGGAAATAACACCAACACCAAACCATATTCTAAATAAATAAATACGGATAAAATGTCTAAATTGATAAGAGAGAATATCTGTCTGAGGCTGGCGGCCAGACAGTTGCGGTCAGTGTCATGCAACTTAACAGTGACTTGTGGTTGTATTGCGAGGGTCATAGGGTGGCTGGGGACGACCCATATGTTCGTCTTTAAGTAGGACAGGCTCCTCCTGCGACAACCAGCAACCTATGTCTGTCATTAAGTAGGACAGGCTCCTCCTGCGACAACCAGCAGCCTATGTCTGTCTTTAAGTAGGACAGGCTCCTCCTGCGACAACCAGCAGCCTATGTCTGTCTTTAAGTAGGACAGGCTCCTCCTGCGACAACCAACAACCTATGTCTGTCTTTAAGTAGGACAGGCTCCTCCTGCGACAACCAACAACCTATGTCTGTATTTAAGTAGGACAGGCTCCTCCTGCGACAACCAGCAACCTATGTCTGTCATTAAGTAGGACTGGCTCCTCCTGCGACAACCAACAACCTATGTCTGTCTTTAAGTAGGACTGGCTCGGCTGCCAACAGATGCCTCGGTTATTATCGACGTTGAGTCAACGTCGAATACATTGATTGAGCGTCGATAATGTTGATTTAGAGTTACTCGAGCAGGTTTTACCCTCTGCGAGAAAGAGCGGAAAGGTAGAGACACTGAAGTAGGGAGGAAAATGGGGTAGGGAAGTAGAATGAGAAGACTAAGGTAGGGAGGGAGGTTGAATGTGAAAGTGAGGGAAGAAGGTAGAATGGGAGTGAGACACAAACGGGCACAGACCTTGCCACTGAACAGTAATCCCTTCTGTAGGTCATAACAGGAATTCTTAATGAATGGATATAGTAAAACAAATAAATATGTCGGTAGAAAATGCAGGAACTGAGGAGCCGATTGTGTAATACCTGTTTTAAAAAACTTTAGGTTGAAAAGAATATATTTTGTGTTTGTAAACAGTGTGTAAAGTTAGTCAGAAATATAGAAAGTAAGTAAGTAATTATCAAAAGAAGGCACCAAACCGGGAAGGCTATGTAGCACCATCAAATACGCAAAATAATCAGAGGGCGCTAAATATCACCAAGGATGCCAATACGAGAACAAAAACGCATAAGGCGAACGATATCAAAAGTATCCGAGTCACCAAGAATTCTATCGAGGGACAGGTGACCGCGAGGGGCGGTCGGAAAGCAAGACACACGCTCGTCCTGGAAGTCAGGACATTCAAGAAGGACATGCACGACCGTAAGAGGGACAATGCAACTAGGACAATAAGGAGCAGGGCGGCGCTCCATCAAGTGACCATGGGTTAAGCGAGTATGGCCAATACGCAACCTCGCTAGAGCTGTTTCCCACCGCCGGTTACGGTGGAAGGAGGACGGCCACGAGGAAACACAACATTTAAGAGTACGTAGCTTGTTACCAGTAACAGACAACCAAGAAGCCTGCCAACGGGTAAGGACTGAGGAATGGATAACCGGGTAAAAGTCGGAATACGGAATGCCTTTACGAGAGATGGGACAAGAGCGGACAGCTTCCTTAGCGGCAGCATCCGCACGCTCATTTAAAGACACGCCAATATGGCTGGGAACCCAACAAAACTCAACCGACTTAAATTTACTGTGAACGAGAAACAGCCAATGCTGGATCTCGACAACTACCGGATGAACTGGATTAAAGCACCCGAGAGCCATGAGGGCACTACGAGAGTCAACAACAACCACAAAGGAAGACTGACAACGAGAAAGCAGGAGACGAAGAGCATAGAGAATAGCATAAAGTTCCGCTGTAAAGATGCTAGTCTCCGGAGGCAAGCGACACATATAAGTGCGATCAGGAAAAACAACAGAGTAGCCAACACCGTCCGCTGACTTAGACCCATCGGTGAAGACAGAAACGGAGCGGGAGTGAGAAGAAAAGTGCTCGAGGAAAAGGCGTTTTAGAACTGTAGGAGGGGTAAAAGCTTTAGTGATACGAGTCAAGGATGTACAAAACCGCGGAAGAGGGACCCTCCACGGGGGCAAAGAAGGAACAACACGAGGAGAAACATCAGAAATACGAACGGAAAGAGAATCCTGCAGGCGAGATAACCGGACAGAAAGAGGGAGGTGGTGAAGAGGAACAGGAACCGCAGGAGGGGTAAAAGTTAAAGCACGACAGAGACGAGAGGAAGGATGTTGCAAGGACCGCGCAAGATAGCGAAGACAGTAGCGATCACGGCGGTCCTGGAGAGACAGGAAGCCAGTGTCAACATACAAGCTAAGGACGGGAGTCGAACGAAAGGCACCAGAACTGAGGCGCAACCCAGTATGGTGCAAAGCATCAAGACGGCGAAGAGTAGAAGGAGAAGCAGACGAGTAAGCAGGGCAACCATAATCGAGCTTAGACAGGACGAGAGAGGAATGTAAAGCAAGGAGAGTGCGCCTATCTGCCCCCCAAGAAGTATGGGACAAGACCCGAAGGAGGGTAAGGGACTTAGAGCACTCAACACGGAGGTAAGAGATATGGGGAGACCAAGACAAACGAGTGTCAAGGAATAACCCCAAAAGCTTCGCGGAATCTTTGTATTCAAGGGGATGACCATAAAGTGACAAAGAGGGACGAAGAACAACCCGTTTCCGCGGAAAAGTCATGGCACAAGTCTTAGAAGTAGAGAACTTGAAGCCATGACCTGTGGCCCAAGACGACACGGCATCAATCGCAAGTTGAAGCCGGCGTTGAAGGAGAGGCGAATCATCACCCTGACAACAAAGGGTAAGATCATCGACATAGAGAGCGGAGAAGACACCAGAAGGAAGAGAGGAAAGAAGACCATTGAGGGCAACCAGAAAAAGAGTAGTGCTCAGAACACTACCCTGGGGCACACCTTCGTATTGCTGAAAAGGGGGAGAGAGAGCGGTACCAAGGCGCACCCGAAAGGAACGACGAGAGAGGAAGCTGCGGAGAAAGAGAGGGAGATGACCACGAAGGCCAAAAGAATGAAGTTGAGATAGGATATGATAACGCCAAGTGGTGTCGTAAGCCTTTTCTAGGTCAAAAAGGACGGCAACAACGGAGGTCTTCGCAGCAAAAGCAGTACGTATATAGACCTCCAAGTTCACCAGGACATCTGTCGTGCTGCGGCACTTGCGGAAACCAAATTGAGAAGGGGAGAGGAGGTGATGGTGTTCCAGGAACCACATCAGACGAACGTTAACCATACGTTCAAAGAGTTTGCAGACACAACTTGTGAGAGCAATAGGGCGAAAGTCCTTAGGGGAAGTACCCAGAGACCCTGGTTTGCGAACAGGGAGGACAACGGCATCGAGCCAGTCCTCAGGGACTGACGACGACTCCCAGATCCGATTATACAGACTCAGTAAATACTGAGACGTGCTCGGAGGGAGATGGCGAAGCATCTCATAATGAATACCATCGGAGCCCGCCGCCGTAGAACCGCAGAGGGCCAGGGCAGAACGAAGTTCAGAGAGAGAGAAGGGATCATTATAGGGAAGCTGAAGATGAGTGCAGAAATCTAAAGGACGAGACTCAAGGACAGGTTTACGAAGAAGGAAAGATTGGGGAAGATGAAGACCAGAGCTAACAGAAGAAAAGTGGGAACCCAGTTCGGAAGCGACCTGCAACGGGTCCGCCACAAGAGTATCATGGAGGTGAAGGACCGGTGAAACATCGGGAACGAACTTACCCGCTATCTTGCGGATACGCTTCCAGATCTGGGCCAGAGGGGTTTCGGACGTAATTGTCGAGACATAAGATGCCCAACATTCACGTTTAGCCGTACGGATGGCCCTACGGGCCACCGCACTCGCTTTCCGAAAGAAAAGAAAAGAATCGGTCGTCTGCCTACGGCGGTGCTTCTTCCAGGCTGCACGCTTACAGCGGACAGCCCGAGCACAGTCCGCATTCCACCAGGGAACGCACTTCCGTGGACCCCGAGAGGAAGAGCGAGGAATAGAGCGGAGGGCAGCGTCGAAGACCGTGTCATGAAAAAGGAGGAGAGCGCGAGAGAGGGGCAGAAGGGAGAGGTCAGAGAGAGTAGCACTGAGGGAAAACAGGGTCCAGTCCGCCTTAGCAAACTGCCACCTAGGGAAAGAGAGGGAAGGGCGAAAAGAGAAAAAGGAAACAAGGATGGGGAAATGATCACTTCCATGGAGGTCATCAAGAACCTGCCATGTGAAATCTAAGTAAAGAGAAGAAGAGCAGAGAGAAAGATCAAGACAAGAAAGGGTGCGAGTTCGAGAGTCCAAATGAGTGGGCTCACCAGAATTCAGAAGAGACAGGGAAGAAGAGAGGAGAAACGGCTCAAGGTGGCGACCCCGGGTATTCGTCAGAACGTCACCCCAAAGAGAATGACGACAATTGAAGTCACCCAGCAGGAGCACAGGCTCCGGCAAGGAGTCTAGGAGGTGTTTCAAATCAGGAAGAGAGAGCGGGACACCCGGGGGGAGATAAATGGAACAAACTGTGTACCATTTCCCCACAAAGATACGAGCAGCAGAACAATGGAGAGGCGAAGGAAAAAGTAAAGGAACAAAGGGAACATCAGCCCGAATCAAGAGAGCAGAAGAATTAGAAGCCCCAGCAATGGCTGGGGGGGGGGAGAGAAAGGAATAGCCACGAAAACGACCAGGACGAGCACCAAGCATCGGCTCCTGGAGACAGACACAAAGGGGCGAAAACCGCGAAACCAGAAGTTGGAGTTCGAGGAAATTGGCGTAATAACCTCGAACGTTCCATTGAAGAATGGACAACGACGAGAAGAGAAAGGACAAAAACAGAGAACAAGGAAGAAACAAAGGCGAAAGACCAACAGAGCACGTTAAAGAATATCAGGGTCGGGATCAGGGTCAGCAAAGTCAGGGTTAGGGGGCATGGGTAAACTGAGCAAAGACGGAGGGAAGGAAACGGGAGAACAGATCAGAGGTGGGCGGGCAGGGTCCGGAGGAGGAGGAGGAGGAGGAGGAGGAGGAGGAGGAGGAGACAACGGAGAGGAGCAGTCAAGGACAGCAACAGGAAGAGGGGGAGTAGAAAGAGAGGAGCACACCCCAGCAAGAGCAGCAACCGAAAGGGAAGCAGGGGCCAAAGAAACCTCCATAGCAGGAACAGGGGGCGCAAGCATTGAAACGGGAGTGGAAGGAGCAACAGAGCCAGAAGGAGGAGCTGAGGAAGAAAGCGAAGCCTTCTTACCCGCCGGGGAAGAGGAAGGAGAGGAGCCAGGCTTACGCTTCTGACTTAAAGAGACCGGTGTCCCAGCAACTACGTACCGGGCAACGGATTCCAGTGTCTCAACAGGAGAAGCCGAACGAGAGCACACACGACGGCCGTTAGGAGAGCGATGGACATCCGCCCGCACCGACAGGCGGCGGGGAGAGCCGATAGATGGAGGAAGAGGATGGGAAGGAGGATCGGAGGGGGACGAGGAAGGAGACACAGAAGACACGACAGACCGGGTAGAAGGAAGGGGAACCCCAGACAGAGGACCAGGAGGAGGATCCTTCGGGAGAGAACCCAAAGGGACAGAGGAGGGGGCAGTGGGCGCATCAGGGTCCAAGGCCTGGAAACGGTTGTGAGTCTGAGGAAGGCGGGAAGGACGAGGAGATGAAGAGCGCAACACGCGAGCATAAGAGATATTAGCATAAGGCGGGAGCCGGCGAACCTGGCGCCTCGCCTCAGGAAAAGATAAACGCTCCCGGTGCTTCAAGTTGAGGACGGCTGCCTCAAGCTTGTAATGGACACACGCACGGGAGAAGGTAGGATGGGCCTCACCGCAGTTGAGGCAACGAGCCTGGGGAGAAGCGCACTCCGACTTAGAGTGACCTTCGCCACCACACAAAGGACAGAGAGAGACAGTCCCGGAGCAGCGGAGGGCACCATGCCCAAACCTCCAGCACTTGTTGCAGAGCCGAGGAGAAGGAATGTACTCCTGGACAGAGCACCTGGCACCAGCAAGAATGACAGAGGGTGGAAGGGTCCTACCATCAAAGGTAATCTTCACAACCCGGAGGGGCTGACGGCGACTACCACGAGGGGGACGAGTAAACGTGTCCACCTGGAGAATAGAATGGCCCTGGGCAGCGAGGATATGTCGAATATCGTCGTGGCAGTCGCGTAGGTCCCGAACACCGGTCGCAACATGGGGCGGGAGCAAAATAGTGCCAACACTGGCATTCAACTGGACGTTCTTCGAGACCCGAACGGGGGTCTCGCCAAGGCAGGATAAGGCAGCCAAGCGGGAAGCAGCATCCTGAGAAGGAGCAGCAACGACACGCGTACCGAGACGAGTGGGGTTAAAAGTAATGGAGGCATCCATGGAATCAATGAGATGTCGATGAAGGGAGAAATCGTCAGGAGGCGCAGAATCAAGAGGGAGGAGATCAAAATATTTGGCCCACGAAGCGGGACCAAACAAGGCTTGATAGGTAGCAGAACTGGAAGGAATCGAGCGAGGGCGGCCGTGACGAGAACGGCGGTGAGAACCCCCAGAGAGAGAGGGGTTAAAAGGCGCAGTAGTAACAACGAGAGAAGGAGCCGCGCCAGGGGACGAGGTAGTCACCACTGGGGGCTTGGGGTTCGACCCAACCACAGAGGAGGGAGGGGAGCCAGGGGAAGGAGTCAGAGAGGCCAAAGGAGGAGCAAGGTCGGGGCCCAATGCAGCGGAGGCTACAGAGCCCGGTCTTCCAATACGGACCGACTCGGGGGCTTGGTCGCCCACCCCACGAGCCTGAAAAGGTAAGCCAGAAACAGCCGAAACAGGGGTTATCATCTTGACGAAATTACGAATTCACTCACGAATGTGCCCCCACACCCACCATGGAGCCACAATTAGAGGCAGGACACCCAACAAGAAGCTATCGCCGATCTTGTCGGGGCCTCCTAGGGGTGCGTCGTGAGTATACGCCCCACAAACGCCACCTTAAGAAACCGACAGTCCGTCGAGATCGGGTTCAGTGACGAAGTGGGGATTGACAATAAAAGGTTCCCCTCGCTCTCGACGTCGGGTACCGCAGTTCTACGGGTGCAAGAGTATGCCTCCTCAAGCACCCGGGCGTCAAAGTAGAAGAAGTCCAAGGGAAGAACCAGAACGAGCAAAAGGTCGGCAGGAAACGGCAAGCAGATAGGAGAAGAGGGGGGAGAAAAACGAAACAGAAGGAAAAGGAAAAGATGCCCAGCAGAATTGGAGAGGACGGCAGCAGGAGCACAAGGCTAGAAAAGGACAGAGGACTGTCCCAAGGAGCATCACACTCCGGCAGCCGCCCACTAAGCCCCCAGACGGCGACAACGAGCTGAGCGGGGAGGGGGAGAAATATAGAAAGTTAAACATTCTAATTTATATTTACCTACCTCTTCCTGCTGTTTCTCAATCTTCATCTTTTTCTCACTGCAATATATATAAATAATTGTTAAGAGTTTATTTATTAAAATATTTACTTTTTAATTGTGCGATCAAATAGTTGGCTTAATTGTAATAGTGATGTCATTAAGTGATGGAGTCTCTTTATGAGAATATCCCAAACACTCACACCAACACTATTAAGAAACATCAAGACTGCAGAACATCACAAGGTGATGTACTGCAGTCTTGTACTGCATGTACAAGGACATACAGTCCTTCTTCAGTACCGGTACCTTCAATTATATTTTGTTTAGATTTTAAATAAATGACAACGAAGTCTATATTTTACGAATACTTTTGTAGCAAATGGAATAAAGGAGGGTCATGAGGCTACATAATTCCGTATTTCGTCAGTGAAGATCTTCATAGTTCCTTAATGTTACTGACACTTTTAATGAGAGCTGTTCCCGAGATATAATACAATGATGAAATCTATTCCTGATATTGAATACCATGATAGTCAATCACAAGGTCTGTTATATAGTCTGGTCAAGGTCTGGTCAATCTCTTTCTGCGATTGACTAAAATGATGGAGGCTAATCCTAAGCTTAACAACCCCGATGGAGTTTGTTCCTAAGATTGACGATGATGCTGGAGGCTATTACTAAGATCGACTACCATGATGAAAGTTCCACCTAAGATTGATTACCATGATGAAAGGTATACCTAAGATTGTCTACCATGATGGAAAGCAATACCTAAGATTGACTACCATGACGAAAGCTATAACTTAGATTGACTACCATGATGAAAGTTATACCTAACATTGACTACCATGATGAAAGCAGCACCTAAGATTGACTACCATGATGAAAGTTATACCTAACATTGACTACCATGATGAAAGCTATACCTTAGACTGACTACCATGATGAAAGCTATACCTTAGACTGACTACCATGATGAAAGCTATACCTTAGACTGACTACCATGATGAAAGCTATACCTTAGACTGACTACCATGATGAAAGCTATACCTTAGACTGACTACCATGATGAAAGCTATACCTTAGACTGACTACCGTGATGAAAGCTATACCTTAGACTGACTACCATGAAGAAAGCTATACCTTAGACTGACTACCATGATGAAAGCTATACCTTAGACTGACTACCATGATGAAAGCTATACCTAAGATTGAATATCATGATGAAAGTTGTACCTAAGAATGACTACCATGATGAACGCTGTACCTAAGAATGACTACCATGATGAAAGCTATACCTAAGATTGACTACCATGATGTAAGCTGTACCTAAGATTGACTACCATGATGTAAGCTGTACCTAAGAATGACTACCATGATGAAAGCTGTACCTAAGAATGACTACCATGAGAAAATCAAGTGGAGAGATGAGATGACAAACCAGGTATTATGGAACTCCCAGCCCCGCATCTTACCCCGGTACCACAACTTGGTGTCAGTTATACTCCCTGGGATTCCACTCAATTATGTAGCTACAGTAGAGATTGACTACACGGTGATGAAAGAAATGTTGCATATCCTGATGTCTGGGTTTGTTTTCTTGACTCATATTGACGCATCACCAACAGAAATGTGATGAACAGATAAGTAACACATTCCTGGACTCATTATTCGATTATTTCTTGGACTTTCTTGGATTATTTGTCTAGACGTTATAAGACTTAAGATTTTTAACATTGATGTTACTGGCATTCATTATGCAATTATGTTAAAAACCTTAACAATAGCAGTTAGCAAGGAAACAATCAGTATGTCCATTTACTATATACGCAGAAGCGAGTCAATAGATGCGATTAAATAATCCTCGTCATAATGACAGATTTTTCAAAATGGAAAAGTTTAATGTGTAGCGCTCTGCGATGGATGGATTGCTCGGTGTTACCTCGGTGGTAACTTAGGACAAGGTTATGGGGAAAGTATACATGGATAGTAACTTAGGACAAGGTTATGGGGAAAGTATACATGGATAGTAACTTAGGACAAGGTTATGGGGAAAGTATACATGGATAGTAACTTAGGACAAGGTTATGGGGAAGTATACATGGCTGGTAACTTCAGGACTAGGTTATGGGGAACGTATACATGGCTGGTAACTTCATGACAAGATTATGGGGAAAGTATACATGGCTGGTAACTTCAGGACAAGATTATGGGGAAAGTATACATGGCTGGTAACTTCAGGACAAGGTTATGGGGAACGTATACATGGCTGGCAACTTCATGACAAGATTATGGGGAAAGTATACATGATTGGTAACTTCAGGACAAGATTATGGGGAAAGTATACATGGCTGGTACCTTAATGACAAGGTTATGGGGAAAGCATACATGGCTAGTAAGTTCAGGACAAAGTTATGGGGAAAGTATTCATTTGTTCATATTTACCCATAGGTTATGGGGAAGTATACATGGTTGGTAACTTAGGACAAGGTTAAGGGGAAGTATACATGGCTGGTAACTTAGGACAAGGTTATGAGGAAGTATACATGGCTGGTAACTTCAGGACAAGATTATGGGGAAAGTATACATGGCTGGTAACTTCAGGACAAGATTATAGGGAAAGTATACATGGCTGGTAACTTCAGGACAAGATTATGGGAAAAGTATACATGGCTGGTACCTTAAGGACAAGGTTATGGGGAAAGTATACATTGTTAGTAACTTCAGAACAAGGTTATGGGAAAAGTATTCATTTGTTCATATTTACCACAATGTCACTGGTTTATGCTGGGCCAGAAAAAATGTGATCTTATAAATCTGTATAAATAAAAATGGAAATGTTCGTTTGTTCAAAATCGCTAATCTCCGGAAGTTCTTCACTGATTGCTATGAAATTTTGACACAACGTTCCTTTCGAATACGTGAGTGTTTTGATACACCTACTATTTAGATGCAACACTTGTGACAGGTAAAAACATGCACGTTTTGAAAAACAGCGCCATCTGTTGCATGTAAGAGCAACATACGATATACAAGATATGTTACGATTCAATTTCAATGTTTCCGATTGCATTGATATATTGAATTTTCACAGATTTTCATTTATTTTCATGTATTTTTATTTGTATTTAATCATTTTGTGTGACACTTTATTGGAATTGAGCTGTGTTATTTACCATACCGTTCATTTCATGGGTATAGCTTATTTGTTTCTTTTTTAATTTTTTTCATCCTGTTTTTGTAACTGTTCTTATTATTTTTAAGTGCAATTGATGGTGAAATTGAGCTGTGTCGATTGATCGGCATTTGAATTGAAATATTTCGTTAGTATTTTTTGTTTTTGTTTTGAAAACAAGAAAATGGGCAACACGTTTATTTCACTGCTGCAAATGTGCAACAAACAGCTATGAGTTCACCGGCTACAACGTTAACTGCTTTCTTCACATTATGTCAAAATGACGCGTTTGTGAAAACACTGCTGTATTCGGAAGTGCCTACGTATTTACATGGAATGCTAGTAGAAAATCATTTGAACGACTTAAGTGAGGAGAGCGAGTCGACGGACAACCTGGCATATTCAAACAAACTATGATAAGCAGACTGTACTCCATGTATTCCAATCAAGATGAATGCTTCTTTCTTCACAAGCTGTTGGTAAATGTGCCCGGTCCAACGTCTTTCCAGGGTAAAGATAGAGATTTGTCAGCGGCGTAACACATGCCACTTTCCGTAGTGCATGTCAAGCTCTGAATTTATTGGAGAACGACCGACACTGGGATGTATGCATTAATGACACGTCCAACACGTCACATACAAATCAAATTCGTGCATTGTTTGCAATTATATTGACCACATGCTCTCCTTCATCTCCAACAGAGTATGGGAGAAACACAAATCACACATGGCTGAAGATATTGTCCGTCGAATACGCGAGGAAAATTCAAATATAATCATGAATTTTACAGCAGGTATCTATAACGAAGCGTTGACAATGATTGAAGATTTGTGCTTACAAATCGCAAACAAAGTTCTCATTCAATTCGGAATACCATCACCAAATCGATCTGCTGCTGCTCCGTTCAATGTAAAATTGTGTTGTGAACAAAGTTACAACACGGGTGATCTGTTATCGTATGTGATATCAAATATTCTTAAGCTAATGCTTGAGCGAAAGGCATTTACGATCCAATAATTTAAACTCTCAATAATGGGTTTGGAGAAATCTTCTTAGATGCGCCAGGAGAGAACTGTAAAATCTTTCTAATTAGGTTGATTTTGGCAGCATTTCGATCCAAAAATGGCATAACCTTAGTTCTTGCATCGTCCAGAATAGCTGCAACATTGCTACCAAGTGGAAGAACTGCTACTTCGGCTTTGAAATTACCACTGAACATGCAAATCATTGAAACTGCCACGTGCAACATTTATAAAGCATCCGGCATCAGTAAATTATTGCAGAAACGTAAACTTATTGTTTGGGATAAATGCACAATGGCTGTTAAAGTTGGGAGTCTGTACTATGGGGGGGATCTAGTATAACATCGATGTAGGGGCAGTAGTTAGCATTAAGAGTTATCAAATATAGGAGATCTAAAAGGCCCGGCCACCAAGTGAAATATCCACAGTGAATATTAATTGGCTACACAATGTCAGTCTAGAGGTTGATCATAGATCTCCTACACAGGAAGAATGGATACTCCTTTACTAACTTACTTATTTATTAACCCCTTAACAACCCCCCATATACATTCACACCAATAACAATAATAATAATTACTTTACCACACTATCTTACGTTAAAAGCCTTGGTCCACATAAGCAGGATACAAGGTTTACACTGAGAACAAGCTAGGGTAAAGTACTACTAGTGAAGCACTTGAAGCTTGGGCAGCTTAGGGGGTAGTGAGCCCACGTGGTACCTAAACACTACACAACACTAATGGGTACCCAAAACACTGGCAAGTACTACCCCAAGGTCTCCAGCTTGCTTACAAACAGCTTACAAACCCAGAGTAAGTAAGTAGTTATCAAAAGAAGGCACCAAACCGGGAAGGCTATGTAGCACCATCAAATACGCAAAATAATCAGAGGGCGCTAAATATCACCAAGGATGCCAATACGAGAACAAAAACGCACAAGGCGAACGATATCAAAAGTATCCGAGTCGCCAAGAATTCTATCGAGGGACAAGTGACCGCGAGGGGCGGTCGGAAAGCAAGACACACGCTCGTCCTGGAAGTCAGGACATTCAAGAAGGACATGCACGACCGTAAGAGGGACAATGCAACTAGGACAATAAGGAGCAGGGCGGCGCTCCATCAAGTGACCATGGGTTAAGCGAGTATGGCCAATACGCAACCTCGCCAGAGCTGTTTCCCACCGCCGGTTACGGTGGAAGGAGGACGGCCACGAGGAAACACAACATTTAAGAGTACGTAGCTTGTTACCAGTAACCGACAACCAAGAAGCCTGCCAACGGGTAAGGACTGAGGAATGGATAACCGGGTAAAAGTCGGAATACGGAATGCCTTTACGAGAGATGGGACAAGAGCGGACAGCTTCCTTAGCGGCAGCATCCGCACGCTCATTTAAAGACACACTAATATATGGCTGGGAACCCAACAAAACTCAACCGACTTAAATTTACTGTGAACGAGAAACAGCCAATGCTGGATCTCGACAACTACTGGATGAACCGGATTAAAGGACCCGAGAGCCATGAGGGCACTACGAGAGTCAACAACAACCACAAAGGAAGACTGACAACGAGAAAGCAGGAGACGAAGAGCATAGAGAATAGCATAAAGTTCCGCTGTAAAGATGCTAGTCTCCGGAGGCAAGCGACACATATAAGTGCGATCAGGAAAAACAACAGAGTAGCCAACACCGTCCGCTGACTTAGACCCATCGGTGAAGACAGAAACGGAGCGGGAGTGAGAAGAAAAGTGCTCGAGGAAAAGGCGTTTTAGAACCGTAGGAGGGGTTAAAGCTTTAGTGATACGGGTCAAGGAAGTACAAAACCGCGGAAGAGGGACCCTCCACGGGGGCAAAGAAGGAACAACACGAGGAGAAACATCAGAAATACGAACGGAGAGAGAATCCTGTAGGCGAGATAACCGGACAGAAAGAGGGAGGTGGTGAAGAGGAACAGGAACCGCAGGAGGGGTAAAAGTTAAAGCACGACAGAGGCGAGAGGAAGGATGTTGCAAGGACCGCGCAAGATAGCGAAGACAGTAGCGATCACGGCGGTCCTGGAGAGACAGGAAGCCAGTGTCAACATATAAGCTAAGGATGGGAGTCGAACGAAAGGCACCAGAACTGAGGCGCAACCCAGTATGGTGCAAAGCATCAAAACGGCGAAGAGTAGAAGAAGAAGCAGACGAGTAAGCAGGGCAACCATAATCGAGCTTAGACAGGACGAGAGAGGAATGTAAAGCAAGGAGAGTGCGCCTATCTTCCCCCCAAGAAGTATGGGACAAGACCCGAAAGAGGGTAAGGGCCTTAGAGCACTCAACACGGAGGTAAGAGATATGGGGAGACCAAGACAAACGAGTGTCAAGGAATAACCCCAAAAGCTTCGCGGAATCTTTGTATTCAAGGGGATGACCATAAAGTGACAAAGAGGGACGAAGAACAACCCGTTTCCGCGTAAAAGTCATGGCACAAGTCTTAGAAGTAGAGAACTTGAAGCCATGACCCGTGGCCCAAGACGACACGGCATCAATTGCAAGTTGAAGCCGGCGTTGAAGGAGAGGCGAATCATCACCCTGACAACAAAGGGTAAGATCATCGACATAGAGAGCGGAGAAGACACCAGAAGGAAGAGAGGAAAGAAGACCATTGAGGGCAACAAGAAAAAGAGTAGTGCTCAGAACACTCCCCTGGGGCACACCTTCGTATTGCTGAAAAGAGGGAGAGCGCGCGGTACCAAGGCGCAACCGAAAGGAACGACGAGAGAGAAAGCTGCGGAGAAAGAGAGGGAGATGACCACGAAGGCCAAAAGAATGAAGTTGAGATAGGATATGATAACGCCAAGTGGTGTCGTAAGCCTTTTCTAGGTCAAAAAGGACGGCAACAACGGAGGTCTTCGCAGCAAAAGCAGTACGAATATAGACCTCCAAGTTCACCAGGACATCTGTCGTGCTGCGGCACTTGCGGAAACCAAATTGAGAAGGGGAGAGGTGGTGATGGTGTTCCAGGAACCACATCAGACGAACGTTAACCATACGTTCAAAGAGTTTGCAGACACAACTTGTGAGAGCAATAGGGCGAAAGTCCTTAGGGGAAGTACCTAGAGACCCCGGTTTGCGAACAGGGAGGACAACGGCATCGAGCCAGTCCTCAGGGACTGACGACGACTCCCAGATCCGATTATACAGACTCAGTAAATACTGAGACGTGCTCGGAGGGAGATGGCGAAGCATCTCATAATGAATACCATCGGAGCCCGCCGCCGTAGAACCGCAGAGGGCCAGGGCAGAACGAAGTTCAGAGAGAGAGAAGGGATCATTATAGGGAAGCTGAAGATGAGTGCAGAAATCTAAAGGACGAGACTCAAGGACAGGTTTACGAAGAAGGAAAGATTGGGGAAGATGAAGACCAGAGCTAACAGAAGAAAAGTGGGAACCCAGTTCGGAAGCGACCTGCAACGGGTCCGCCACAAGAGTATCATGGAGGTGAAGGACCGGTGAAACATCGGGAACGAACTTACCCGCTATCTTGCGGATACGCTTCCAGATCTGGGCCAGAGGGGTCTCGGACGTAATTGTTGAGACATAAGATGCCCAACATTCACGTTTAGCCGTACGGATGGCCCTACGGGCCACCGCACTCGCTTTCGGAAAGAAAAGAAAAGAATCGGTCGTCTGCCTACGGCGGTGCCTCTTCCAGGCTGCACGCTTACAGCGGACAGCCCGAGCACAGTCCGCATTCCACCAGGAAACGCACTTCCGTGGACCCCGAGAGGAAGAGCGAGGAATAGAGCGGAGGGCAGCGTTGAAGACAGTGTCATGAAAAAGGAGGAGAGCGCGAGAGAGAGGCAGAAGGGAGAGGTCAAAGAGAGCAGCACTGAGGGTAAATAGGGTCCAGTCTGCCTTAGCAAACTGCCACCTAGGGAAAGAGAGGGAAGGGCGAAAAGAGAAAAAGGAAACAAGGATGGGGAAATGATCACTTCCATGGAGGTCATCAAGAACCTGCCACGTGAAATCTAAGTAAAGAGAAGAAGAGCAGAGAGAAAGATCAAGACAAGAAAGGGTGCGAGTCCGAGAGTCCAAATGAGTGGGCTGACCAGAATTCAGAAGAGACAGGGAAGAAGAGAGGAGAAACGGCTCAAGGAGGCGACCCCGGGTATTCGTCAGAACATCACCCCAAAGAGAATGACGACAATTGAAGTCACCCAGCAGGAGCACAGGCTCCGGCAAGGAGTCCAGGAGGTGTTTCAAATCAGGAAGAGAGAGCGGGACACTCAGGGGGAGATAAATGGAACAAACTCTGTACCATTTCCCCACAAAGATACGAGCAGCAGAACAATAGAGAGGCGAAGGAAAAAGTAAAGGAACAAAGGGAACATCAGCCCGAATCAAGAGAGCAGAAGAATTAGAAGCCCCAGCAATGGCTGGGGGGGGGGGGGGAGATAAAGGAATAGCCACGAAAACGAGCAGGACGAGCACCAAGCATTGGCTCCTGGAGACAGACACAAAGGGGCGAAAACCGCGAAATCAGAAGTTGGAGTTCGAGGAAATTGGCGTAATAACCTCGAACGTTCCATTGAAGAATGGACAACGACGAGAAGAGAAAGGACAAAAACAGAGAACAGGGAAGAAACAAAGGCAAAAGAGCAACAGAGCACGTTAAAGAATATCAGGGTCGGGATCAGGGTCAGCAAAGTCAGGGTTAGGGGGGCATGGGTAAACTGAGCAAAGACGGAGGGAAGGAAACGGGAGAACAGATCAGAGGTGGGCGGGCAGGGTCCGGAGGAGGAGGAGGAGGAGGAGGAGGAAGAAGAGGAGGAGACAACGGAGAGGAGCCGTCAAGGACAGCAGCAGGAGGAGGGGGAGTAGAAAGAGGGGAGCGCACCCCAGCAAGAGCAGCAACCGAAAGGGAAGCAGGGGCCAAAGAAACCTCCATAGCAGGAACAGGGGGGCGCAAGCACTGAAACGGGAGGGGAAGGAGCAACAGAGCCAGGAGGAGGAGCTGAGGAAGAAAGCAAAGCCTTCTTACCCGCCGGGGAAGAGGAAGGAGAGGAGCCAGGCTTACGCTTCTGACTTAAAGAGACCGGTGTCCCAGCAACTACGTACCGGGCAACGGATTCCAGTGTCTCAACAGAAGCCGAACGAGAGCACACACGACGGCCGTTAGGAGAGCGATGGACATCCGCCCGCACCGACAGGCGGTGGGGAGAGCCGATAGATGGAGAAAGAGGATGGGAAGGTGGATCGGAGGGGGACGAGGAAGACGACACAGAAGACACGACAGACCGGGTAGAAGGAAGGGGAACCCCAGACAGAGGACCAGGAGGAGGATCCTTCGGGAGAGAACCCAAAGGAACAGAGGAGGGGGCAGTGGGCGCATCAGGGTCCAAGGCCCGGAAACGGTTGTGAGTCTGAGGAAGGCGGGAAGGACGAGGAGAGGAGGAGCGCAACACGCGAGCATAAGAGATATTAGCATAAGGCGGGAGCCGGCGAACCTGGCGCCTCGCCTCAGGAAAAGATAAACGCTCCCGGTGCTTCAGGTTGAGGACGGCTGCCTCAAGCTTGTAATGGACACACGCACGGGAGAAGGTAGGATGGGCCTCACCGCAGTTGAGGCAACGAGCCTGGGGAGAAGTGCACTCCGACTTAGAGTGACCTTCGCCACCACACAAAGGACAGAGAGAGACAGTTCCGGAGCAACGGAGGGCACCATGCCCAAACCTCCAGCACTTGTTGCAGAGCCGAGGAGAAGGAATGTACTCCTGGACAGAGCACCTGGCACCAGCAAGAATGACAGAGGGTGGAAGGGTCCTACCATCAAAGGTAATCTTCACAACCCGGAGGGGTTGACGGCGACTACCACGAGGGGGACGAGTAAACGTGTCCACCTGGAGAATAGAATGGCCCTGGGCAGCGAGGATATGTCGAATATCGTCGTGGCAGTCGCGCAGGTCCCGAACACCGGTTGCAACATGGGGCGGGAGCAAAATAGTGCCAACACTGGCATTCAACTGAGCGTTCTTCGAGACCCGAACGGGGGTCTCGCCATGGCAGGATAAGGCAGCCAAGCGGGAAGCAGCATCCTGAGAAGGAGCAGCAACGACACGTGTACCGAGACGAGTGGGGTTGAAAGTAATAGAGGCATCCACGGAATCAATGAGATGTCGATGAAGGGAGAAATCGTCAGGAGGCGCAGAATCAAGAGGGAGGAGATCAAAATATTTGGCCCACGAAGCGGGACCAAACAAGGCTTGATAGGTAGCAGAACTGGAAGGAATCGAGCGAGGGCGGCCGTGACGAGGACGGCGGTGAGAACCCCCAGAGAGGGGTTAAAAGGCGCAGTAGTTACAACTAGAGAAGGAGCCGCGCCAGGGGACGAGGTAGTCACCACTGGGGGCTTGGGGCTCGACCCAACCACAGAGGAGGGAGGGGAGCCAGGGGAAGGAGTCAGAGAGGCCAAAGGAGGAGCAAGGTCAGGGCCCAATGCAGCGAAGGCTACAGAGCCCGGTCTTCCAATACGGACCGACTCGGGGGCTTGGTCGCCCACCCCACGAGCCTGAGAAGGTAAGCCAGAAGCAGCCGAAACAGGGGTTATCTTGACGAAAAGAAGAATTCACCCACGAATGTGCCCCCACACCCACCATGGAGCCACAATTAGAGGCAGGACACCCAACAAGAAGCTATCGCCGATCTTGTCGGGGCCTCCTAGGGGTGCGTCGTGAGTATACGCCCCACAAACGCCACCTTAAGAAACCGACAGTCTGTCGAGATCGGGTTCAGTGACGAAGTGGGGATTGACAATAAAAGGTTCCCCTCGCTCTCGACGTCGGGTACTGCAGTTCTACGGGTGCATGAGTATGCCTCCTCAAGCACCCGGGCGTCAAAATAGAAGAAGTCCATGGAAGAACCAGAACGAGCAAAAGGTCGGCAGGAAACGGCAAGCAGATAGGAGAAGAGGGGGGAGAAAAACGAAACAGAAGGAAAAGGAAAAGGTGCCCAGCAGAATTGGAGAGGACGGCAGCAGGAGCGCAAGGCTAGAAAAGGACAGAGGACTGTCCTAAGGAGCATCACACTCCGGCAGCCGCCCACGAAGCCCCCACACGGCGACAACGAGCTGAGCGGGGAGGGGGTAGATCATTTCAAGATTTCCGTGGGAACATCAGACCATTTGGGAACGCATTAATATTGCTTGCAGGAGAATTCATGCAAACATTACCTGTAATTCCTCAATCAACACCAGCGGACGAAATAAATGCTTGCCTGAAAACTCTACTTTGTGGCGCCACGTAAAGATGTTAAAATTAACTAAAAATATGTGTGTCCAACTGCAAAACGACTCATCAGCCGAGATATTCTCACATCAATTTCTGGAAATTGAGAACGGAAACGTGCCGGTTGATCTGACATCAGGACGAATTTCATTGCCTTATAACTTCTACAATTTAGTGACGTCAAAAGAAGAATTGGTTGAAAAAGTATTTCCCAATATTCAAACCAATTATAAGAATTACGATTGGTTGAGTGAACGAGCTGTTCTTGCGGCCAAGAACAAAGACGTCTAAGAATTTAAATATATTATTCAATCTAACATACAAAGAAAGGCAGTCACATACAAGTCCGTCGATACTGTGGTGGAAGCAGATGAAGCGGTTAATTATCCAACAGAATTTTTTAATTCACTCGATCTGCCAGGGATACAACCACCGCAAAAACTGCAATTGAAAATCGGCGAGCCAATTATCATATTACGAAATATCAACCAGCAAAAGCTTAGCAACAGCATGCGGCTTGCAGTATAAAATTATTCAGCAACGTCGTAGAAGCAACAATCTTGACAGGACCTTTTAAAGGTGAAGATGTCCTCATTCCTCGCATTCCTATGGTTCCATCGGATTTGCCATTTTAATTTAAGAGATTGTAATTCCCAATTCGAGTGGCATTTGCAATCACCATCAACAAAGCTAAGGGCCAATCTTTAGAACTGTGCGGTTTAGATCTAGACACGGATTGCTTCTCACATAAGAGACGAGGGAGACGGCCAGCTCGGACCGGCCGGCCGAGCGGACAGCACGCTGGACATGTGATCCTGTAGTCCCGGGTTCGATCCCGGGCGCCGGCAAGAAACGATGGGTAGTCTCTCTTTCACCCTATGCCCCTGTTACCTAGCAGTAAATAGGTACCTGGGAGTTAGTCAGCTGTCATGGGCAGCTTCCTGGTGTGTGCGTGTGGGGGGGGGGGGGGAATAGTAGTAGTAAGTAATTATCAAAAGAAGGCACCAAACCGGGAAGGCTATGTAGCACCATCAAAGACGCAAAATAATCAGAGGGCGCTAAATATCACCAAGGATGCCAATACGAGAACAAAAACGCATAAGGCGAACGATATCAAAAGTATCCGAGTCACCAAGAATTCTATCGAGGGACAGGTGACCGCGAGGGGCGGTCGGAAAGCAAGACATATGCTCGTTCTGGATGTCAGGACATTCAAGAAGGACATGCACGACCGTAAGAGGGACAATGCAACTAGGACAATAAGGAGCAGGGCGGCGCTCCATCAAGTGACCATGGGTTAAGCGAGTATGGCCAATACGCAACCTCGCCAGAGCTGTTTCCCACCGCCGGTTACGGTGGAAGGAGGACTGCCACGAGGAAACACAACATTTAAGAGTACGTAGTTTGTTACCAGTAACAGACAACCAAGAAGCCTGCCAACGGGTAAGGACTGAGGAATGGATAACTGGGTAAAAGTCGGAATACGGAATGCCCTTACGTGAGATGGGACAAGAGTGGACAGCTTCCTTGGCGGCAGCATCCGCACGCTCATTTAAAGACACACCAATATGGCTGGGAACCCAACAAAACTCAACCGACTTAAATTTACTGTGAACGAGAAACAGCCAATGCTGGATCTCGACAACCACTGGATGAACTGGATTAAAGGACCCGAGAGCCATGAGGGCACTACGAGAGTCAACAACAACTACAAAGGAAGACTGACAACGAAAAAGTACGAGACGAAGAGCATAGAGAATAGCATAAAGTTCCGCTGTAAAGATGCTAGTCTCCGGAGGCAAGCGACACATATAAGTGCGATCAGGAAAAACAACAGTAGCCAACACCGTCCGCTGACTTAGACCCATCGGTGAAGACAGAAACGGAGCGGGAGTGAGAAGAAAAGTGCTCGAGGAAAAGGCGTTTTAGAACCATAGGAGGGGTAAAAGCTTTAGTGATATGGGTCAAGGATGTACAAAACCGCGGAAGAGGGACCCTCCACGGGGGCAAAGAAGGAACAACACGAGGAGAAACATCAGAAATACGAACGGAAAGAGAATCCTGCAGGCGAGATAACCGGACAGAAAGAGGGAGGTGGTGAAGAGGAACAGGAACCGCAGGAGGGGCAAAAGTTAAAGCACGACAGAGGCGAGAGGAAGGATGTTGCAAGGACCGCGCAAGATAGCGAAGACAGTAGCGATCACGGCGGTCCTGGAGAGACAGGAAGCCAGTGTCAACATACAAGCTAAGGACGGGAGTCGAACGAAAGGCACCAGAACTGAGGCGCAACCCAGTATGGTGCAAAGCATCAAAACGGCGAAGAGTAGAAGGAGAAGCAGACGAGTAAGCAGGGCAACCATAATCGAGCTTAGACAGGACGAGAGAGGAATGTAAAGCAAGGAGAGTGCGCCTATCTGCCCCCCAATAAGTATGGGACAAGACCCGAAGGAGGGTAAGGGCCTTAGAGCACTCAACACGGAGGTAAGAGATATGGGGAGACCAAGACAAACGAGTGTCAAGGAATAACCCCAAAAGCTTCGCGGAATCTTTGTATTCAAGGGGATGACCATAAAGTGACAAAGAGGGACGAAGAACAACCCGTTTTCGCGTAAATGTCATGGCACAAGTCTTAGAAGTAGAGAACTTGAAGCCATGATCAGTGGCCCAAGACGACACGGCATCAATTGCAAGTTGAAGCCGGCGTTGAAGGAGAGGCGAATCATCACCCTGACAACAAAGGGTAAGATCATCGACATAGAGAGCGGAGAAGACACCAGAAGGAAGAGAGGAAAGAAGACCATTGAGGGCAACCAGAAAAAGAGTAGTGCTCAGAACACTACCCTGGGGCACACCTTCGTATTGCTGAAAAGAGGGAGAGAGAGCGGTACCAAGGCGCACCCGAAAGGAACGACGAGAGAGGAAGCTGCGGAGAAAGAGAGGGAGATGACCACGAAGGCCAAAAGAATGAAGTTGAGATAGGATATGATAACGCCAAGTGGTGTCGTAAGCCTTTTCCAGGTCAAAAAGGACGGCAACAACGGAGGTCTTCGCAGTAAAAGCAGTACGAATATAGACCTCCAAGTTCACCAGGACATCTGTCGTGCTGCGGCACTTGCGGAAACCAAATTGAGAAGGGGAGAGGAGGTGATGGTGTTCCAGGAACCACATCAGACGAACGTTAACCATACGTTCAAAGAGTTTGCAGACACAACTCGTGAGAGCAATAGGGCGAAAGTCCTTAGGGGAAGTACCCAGAGACCCCGGTTTGCGAACAGGGAGGACAACGGCATCGAGCCAGTCCTCAGGGACTGACGACGACTCCCAGATCCGATTATTCAGACTCAGTAAATACTGACACGTGCTCGGAGGGAGATGGCGAAGCATCTCATAATGAATACCATCGGAGTCCGCCGCCGTAGAACCGCAGAGGGCCAGGGCAGAACGAAGTTCAGAGAGAGAGAAGGGATCATTATAGGGAAGCTGAAGATGAGTGCAGAAATCTGAAGGACGAGACTCAAGGACAGGTTTACGAAGAAGGAAAGATTGGGGAAGATGAAGACCAGAGCTCGGAAGAAAAGTGGGAACCCAGTTCGGAAGTGACCTGCAACGGGTCCACCACAAGAGTACCACGGAGGTGAAGGACCGGTGAAACATCGGGAACGAACTTGCCCGCTATCTTGCGGATACGCTTCCAGATCTGGGTCAGAGGGGTTTCGGACATAATTGTTGAGACATAAGATGCCCAACATTCACGTTTAGCCGTACGGATGGCCCTACGGGCCACCGCACTTGCTTTCCGAAAGAAAAGAAAAGAATCGGTCGTCTGCCTACGGCGGTGCCTCTTCCAGGCTGCACGCTTACAGCGGACAGACCGTGCACAGTCCGCATTCCACCAGGGAACGCACTTCCGTGGACCCAGAGAGGAAAAGCGAGGAATAGAGCGGAGGGCAGCGTTGAAGACAGTGTCATGAAAAAGGAGGAGAGCGCGAGAGAGAGGCAGAAGGGAGAGGTCAAAGAGAGCAGCACTGAGGGTAAATAGGGTCCAGTCCGCCTTAGCAAACTGCCACCTAGGGAAAGAGAGGAAAGGGCAAAAAAAGAAAAAGTTAACAAGGATGGGGAAATGATCACTTCCATGGAGGTCATCAAGAACCTGCCACGTGAAATCTAAGTAAAGAGAAGAAGAGCAGAGATCAAGACAAGAAAGGGTGCAAGTCCGAGAGTCCAAATGAGTGGGTTCACCAGAATTCAGAAGAGACAGGGAAGGAGAGAGGAGAAACGGCTCAAGAAGGCGACCCTGGGTATTCGTCAAAGCGTCACCCCAAAGAGAATGACGACAATTGAAGTCACCCAGCAGCAGCACAGGCTCCGGCAAGGAATCTAGGTGGTGTTTCAAATCAGGAAGAAAGAGCGGGACACTCGGGGGGAGATAAATGGAACAAACTGTGTACCATTTCCCCACAAAGACACGAGCAGCAGAACAATGGAGAGGCGAAGGAAAAAGTAAAGGAACAAAGGGAACATCAGCAAGAATCAAGAGAGCAGAAGAATTAGAAACCCCAGCAACGGCTGGGGGGGGGGGGGAAAGGAATAGCCACGAAAACGGCCAGGACGAGCACCAAGCATCGGCTCCTGGAGACAGACACAAAGGGGCGAAAACCGCGAAATCAGAAGTTGGAGTTCGAGGAAATTGGCGTAATAACCTCGAACGTTCCATTGAAGAATGGACAACGACGAGAAGAGAAAGGACAAAAACAGAGAACAAGGAAGAAACAAAGGCGAAAGAGCAACAGAGCACGTTAAAGAATATCAGGGTCGGGATCAGGGTCAGCAAAGTCAGGGTTAGGGGGCATGGGTAAACTGAGCAAAGACTAAGGGAAGGAAACGGGAGAACAGATCAGAGGTGAGCGGGCGGGGTCCGGAGGAGGAGGAGGAAAAGGAGGAGACAACGGAGAGGAGCAGTCAAGGACAGCAGCAGGAAGAGGGGGAGTAGAAAGAGGGGAGCGCACCCCAGCAAGAGCAGCAACCGAAAGGGAAGCAGAGGCCAAAGAAACCTCCATAGCAGGAACAGGGGGCGCTGTTACGGCCCTCTCGGGACGCAACGGGGTTCTTACTCTGATGTTGTTAGAGGAAGGGTTATCCGGCCCCAAGCCAGTAGTGGCTTTCAAGGGATGAGATCCGTGACGCAAGTAACTCAAAGGGGAAGGGAAATAAAGGCAAAAACTTAAGATTATAATTATTAAACCATCACCAAATAAATAATATAAGATTACACAGGGGGAAGGGTATTAACACTGTACACAATCGTCTTCTCCTGAAGACTCTGGATCCAGGCTCTCGGTGCTAAGTCCTCAGTGCTTTCGTGGCCTCACAACGAATCCTTTGAGAAGCTGAGTCTACCCTGGCCACAGGTCAGCCAAAACACAGTTCCACTGGGGGCACTGCCGTGGAGGCCGTCAACCACAAGTCCAGCAGGTCTGCTGGCAGGTTCCGGATCAGCAACGCTGGTCAGGCCACTCCACGAGCGATTCTAGGGTAGCGCCCTAGTCAGGAGCCTCGTGTGATACCACAAATCACTCTCCTGTCCTCAATACCCCAGTGGATAATCGTCTCCAGCAGTCGGTCCCGGGTAATCCTTCTACTGCCACTCCACTGGCAGGGTAACACCACAGTGTTCTTCCGGGAGGCGACTCACAGCTGCTACAGCAAAGCACAAGGTATGGGGACGGCTGCCTTGGGTAGACTGACTCAACTTCCCTTACAGCAGTCCCAGGTCGACTCTGTAAGTAGACACGTCATCAATAACGGACACTAAAACACCTCACTTACAGGCTCAGACACAAACGCCTGACATATCCACTTCATAGATGGCATTGTAGTCTGAGCACCACCTCACCAGAGGTCAGCAGCGGCGGTGTTGTGAGCTGCAAGGACTGGAAACTGGCCCTTGTGGCCAGTACACGTCGTCCTCACCAGGTGTCGTCGTCCGTTTGGAGGGGGTTTCGGGAGCTGACCCACAGATGGCGCGGTCGTCACTGCTCCGTGCTCGGACGCTGGATCCGGGTTCGTAACAGGCGCAATCACTGAAACGGGAGGGGAAGGAGCAACAGAGCCAAAAGTAGGCGCTGAGGAAGAAAGCGAAGCCTTCTTTCCCGCCGGGGAGGAGGAAGGAGAGGAGCCAGGCTTACGCTTCTGACTTAAAGAGACTGGTGTCCCAGCAACTACGTACCAGGCAACGGATTCCAGTGTCTCAACAGGAGAAGCTGAACGAGAGCACACACGACGGCCGTTAGGAGAGCGATGGACATCCGCCTGCACCGACAGGCGGCGGGGAGAGCCGATAGATGGAGGAAGAGGACGGGAAGGAGGATCGGAGGGGGTCGAGGAAGAAGACACAGGAGACATGACAGACCGGGTAGAAAGAAGGGAAACCCCAGACAGAGGACCAGGAGGAAGACCCCTTGGGACAGAACACAAAGGGACAGAGGAGGGGGCTGAGGGCGTATCAGGTGTCCAAGGCCCGGAAACGGTTTCGAGTCTGAGGAAGGGGGGAAAGACGAGGAGAAGAAGAGCGCAACACGCGAGCATAAGAGATGTTAGTATAAGGCGGGAGCTGGCGAACCTGGCGCCTCGCCTCAGGAAAAGATAAACGCTCCCGGTGCTTCAGGTTGAGGACGGCTGCCTCAAACTTGTAATGGACACAGGCACGGGAGAAAGTAGGATGGGCCTCACCGCAGTTGAGGCAGCGAGCTTGGGGAGAAGTGCACTCCGACTTAATGACCTTCACTCCCACACAAAGGACAGAGAGAGAGAGTGAGTCCCAGAGCAGCGGAGGGCACCATGCCCAAACCTCCAGCGCTTGTTACAAAGTCGAGGAGAAGGGAATATACTCCTGGACAGAGCACCTAGCACCAGCAGAATGACAGAGGATGGAAGGGTCCTACCATCAAAGGTGATCTTCACAACGCGAAGGGGTTGACGGCGACGGCCACGAGTGGGACGAGTAAACGAGTCAACCTGGAGGACAGAATGGCCCTGGGGCATCAAGGGATATGCCGAATATCATCGTGGCAATCCTGCAGATTCCGAACACCGGTTGCAACATGGGTGTGGGAGGGAGAATAGTGCCAACACTGGCATTCATCTGAACGTTCTTGGAGACCCGAACAGGGATCTCGCCAGGGCAAGATAAGGCAGCCAAGCGGGAAGCTGCATCCTGAGAAGGAGCAGCAAGGACACGTGTACCGAGACGAGTGGGGTTGAAAGTAACAGACGCAACCACGGAATCTACAAGATGCCAATGGAGGGAGAAATCGCCAGGAGGCGCAGAATCAAGAGGGAGGAGATCAAAGTATTTGGCCCATGAAGCAGGACCAAACAAGCCTGATACGCATCAGCACGGGAAGGAATCGAGCGAGTGCGGCTGGGGCGCGAACGGCGTTGAGAACCCCTAGAGAGAGAGGGATCAAAAAGGCGCAGTAGTCACAACGAGAGACTTAGCCGCACCAGGGGACGAAGTGGTCACCACCGGGGGCTGAAGGCTCGACCCAACCACAGAGGGAGGGAGGGGAGCTGGGGGAAGAAGTCCGGACGGTCAAAGGAGGAGCAAGGTCGTTGCCCACCGCAGCGGGAGCTACAGAGCCTGGTCTTCCAATACAGGCCGACTCGGGGGCTTGGTCGCCCACCCCACGAGCCTGAGAGGGTACAACGGAAACATTCAACGACATAGAGACGAAGAGAAAGAAAATTCATCCACGAATGTGCCCCCATACCCACCATGGAGCCACAATTAGAGGCAGGACACCCAACATGAAGCTATCGCCGATCACCTTAACCATCAGTCCGTCGAGATCGGGTTCAGCGACGAAAGGGGGATTGACAAGAAAAGGTTCCCCTCGCTCGAGACGTTGGGTACTACAGTTCTACGGGTGCAAGAGTATGCCTCTTCAAGCACCCTGGCGTCAAAATAGAAGGAGTCAAAGAAATAATCCAAAACAAGCAAAAGGTCGGCAGGAAACGACAAGCAGATAGGAGAAGAGGGGGAGAAAAAACGAAACATAAGGAAAAGGAAAAGCGATCCGGCACAATTAGAGAAGACAGCAGCAGGAGTGCAAGGCCAGAAAAGGACAGAGGACTGCCCCACGGAGCATCACACTCCAGCAGCCGTCCACCAAGCCCCCTCACGACGCCAACGGGCCGGAGGGGGAAGCTTCCATTAGTTAGATGGTATATCATCACTGTTAGGTTGTGAACTCCTTAAAGCCGCCTGTACCCAATTTAGTAGTAAATCCATGTGGAGGGTAGGCCTACACGTCTACCTCACAACCAGGATAGCGACGACACTTATTTAACTTTTTCTTTTAATTAACACATTAGGTACATCTGCATTAGTGCAGCTACCCTAGACTGCATGAAGTGGAGTACAGTGTGTCAAAAAAGCTAACTAGGTGATGCTAAAAAATCCCCATCACACAGGATGGTTAGTCATGCAGAGGCATGTGATAAGCGCTCTGCACTGGCAGACTCCGGATGCATTTTGAGGATATCAACAACACAAGATTGATAAGGTAGCAGTGGTAATACAAGTCCCCATCTCGCAGGATGGTTAGTCATACAGAGCAATGTGCTTAATAGCCTATAAATCCACAAATGCTGCTTAACTCTACGTCACCTACATATACACTTTTCAACTTACAAATACTCCTCTTGCACACCTGTACCTATACTAACACATTTTACCTCCCCCGCGACCCACAACACCCCACAAGACCATGAGCGGGTGTGCGGAGACACCCTCTCGCGACCCACAACGTGCCACAAAACCACATGTGTGCGCTCCCGGGGACCCCCCTCCCTGCACCTCATGAGACTAGAGCCATGTGCAACACCTGAGCAGGGGGCCCAATAGGCTCACCTGCTCAGTTGTTGCACACGGTTCTAGTCTCCATTTACCCTACTGTAATGGACCCCATACCCTTCCTACGGGTGTTAGTGGACTCCATACCTATCCTACAGGGTGGTAGTGGACCCCATACCCATCCTGTGGATGGTAGTGGACCCCATATCTATCCTATGGGGGTTGTGGGCCCCATACCCACCTCATGTTTGCCTCATTTACATTTATTGTATCACTAGCAATGATAAACTAAGGAAACATAACGGACAACGAAAATAAAGATGAACGAAATGAGGAGAATAAGGATAAATTAGTGGAAAAGGTTGAGACTAGGAAAGAATCAAGTGTTGTGAAAAAAGTTTGAACTTTAAATAAGACCATAAGAATAGAGGTACCTGCAGTTGTCCTATTGGCCCATATGAGGCAGGTCCTATTTACAACCACCCAATCCCACTCATATACATGTCCAACCAACGCTTAAAACATTCAAGGGACCCCACCTCCACCACGTTACACGGTAATGGGTTCCACATATCAACAACCCTGTTAGTGATCCAGTATTTACCCACATCTTTCCTAAATTTAAACTTATCCAATTTATACCCATTTTTTTGTGTTCTGTCATGTGACGATAATTGCAACACCCTTCCAATATCCCTCTTGTTATGCCCATTCATCCACTTGTACACCTCTTTCATGACACCCCTAACTCTTCGCCTATCTAGAGAATGTAATTTAAACTGTCACTCGTTCTTCATGTGACAGGATTCTAATTTGATGGATTAACTTTGTCATCCTACGCTGGACGTGTTCTAGTGAATTTATATCCATTCTATAGTATGACGACCAAAACTGAAAAGCATAATCTAAATAGGGCCTAACCAGAGCAAGATATAGCTTAAGGATCACACCAGGTGTCTTAGTACTAATGCTATGATAAATAAATCCCAGTGTCCTATTTGCCTTATTACGAACATATATGCATTGATTTTTTTGTTTTAAATTCTTACCAATCATAACTCCCAGATCCCTTTCACAATCCAACTTTGTAATCTCAACACCATCTAGCTTGTATCTTGTAACTATCATCATTATCTAACCTCAAAACCTTACATTTATCAGCATTAAACTGCATCTGCCATTCTTTCTACCATTTTAAAACCCTATTTACATCGTTTTGAAGTGATAGTGAATCTTTTTCCATGTTTATTTCCCCTCCCGATTTTTGTATCATTGGCAAATATGCAAATATTGATGCTCAAACCTGAATCTAAATCATTTATATATATTATGAATAACAGAGGCCCCGGGACAGCGCATTCCACTTACATTTCCCACTCTGACTTACCCCCATTTATACTAACTCTGTTTCCTTTGGTACAGCCATACCCTAATCCAACTTAATATAGCACCCCCCAATACCATGAGCCTCTATCTTTTTAATCAGTCTTTTCCCTATCAATTCCTCAACTATGCTGGAGTAAAATGATTCATTAAAAATTCATTAAAATTGCAAATTTCAATTTTAATGAATTGCAAATTCATTAAAAGTGAATTTTCAATTTTAAAACCATGTTGTGATTCATTTATTAATTTATGTTTTTCAAGATGAAGACGAATGGTATTTGCAGTTATCGATTCAAGTAACGTTAGGCTAATTAGACAATAGTTTGACAAGTTATCTATCTCCTTTCTTAAAAATTGGTACCACTAGCATAAGGGAATTCCATCTCCCAGGATACCACCGACCATTCGGAAAGGACAGAGCAACAAGAGCAGGCGAGGTGAAGCTATATGTGAACAGTACCTTTATGCAACCACCAATGAGGTACTGAACACAATGGGTTCCCTAGAGTAAGTATGGTGCAACATACAAACTCAAAATGGTAACAAAATGAGAGTTTGTATGCTACAGCGCTGACACAGCAGCAGCAGAGGAAATGCGGATCTGCATAATGTGATCAATGCAGCATCTGAAATCCAAACCCTAATAATGGGGGGCTTTCCCCACGTGGCCATAGATTGGATCAACTTAACATCTCAAGCAGAAGGTGAGCACTTTCTCGACATTGTGCAGGTCTCCTTCCTCAAACAACATGTGGTGGAGCCCACACGTGGTAATAGCATACTGGATCTTGTGTTAACAACAGAAGAGGACATGATTGATCAAATTCATGTTGGGGAAAAGCTAAACCCCTCGTGCGACCACCATATTTTAAGATGGACTAAGAACATAAAAACTCACATAAAGGTCAAAGATGATGAATTTGTAGATTACCATCGAGGTGACTAACAAGGAATGAGAGAGGAACTGCAAACCATCTCCTAGAGGAAGCTGATGGGCGAACATGGTACGGAAGCATCTTGGCAAAATTTCAAGATGGTGGTCATGGAACTCATTTAAAAATATGTATCGAAAAGATGACATGAAAAGGAACTAGATGGATGACACAGGTCGTAACTCTAGCATTGTAACCAAAAGGAACCTCTAGAGAATGCATATATCCTCGATGGACATCATTGATTATGAGTTCTACAAATGGGCACTAAACTCTGCCACTCAGAAAATCAGAGCAGTCAAAAGAAACTACGAAAGAAAACTTATCCAAAACTTGGAGAAAAATCCAAAATCGTTCTACGCCTATATAAGAAGTAAAACCAAAACAAAGGACTCAGTTGGACACTTAATAGATGAGACTAACCAAGCTATAATGGATGATAAATGGGCAGCAAACACTAAATGATTATTTTACATCAGTGTTTACACTTGTAAGGCTGGATGACATCACATCACCCACACAAATGTTTGAAGGAGGGGAGAAGAACGAATTTAGGGATATACTCATAACATGCGAAATAATTAGAAAGAACATTGACAAACTAAAAGACTCGAAAGCCCCCAGGTGTGGATGGAATCCAATCCAAAGTCTTGAAGGAACTGGCAGAAGTACTATGCCTACCACTGCAACTACTTTTCACAAAATCTTTGGAGCAAGGGGTAGTCCCACTAGATTGGAAATATGCAAATGTTACCCCTTATTTAAAAAAAACGAACAGAAAGAGCTCAGCAGGAAGTTACTGGCCGATCACCTTAACATCACACATCTGTAAGCTCATGGAGAGAATCCTCAGTGAGGAAATCATTCACCATCTTTCAGTGAACAATCATGTACAATCAATACAACATCGATTTGTCAAAAATAGATCTTGCCTTACAAACTTGCGCAAATTTTTGGAAACGATAACCAGCTACTCAGACAAGGGTCTTCCAGGGGATGTGATTTTGCTAAAGCTTTTGATAAGGTACCACATGAAGGACTGGCAAAGAAATTACAGGCCCATGGAATAAATAGTATACTATTTGAATGGATAAAACAATGGTTGAAGGAAAGGCAACGAAGGGTCGTGCTCAATAGAAACGAATCTGAATGGAGAAATGTGATAAGTGGGGTGCCACAAGGGTCCATTTTTTGGCCAACCCTTTTTGTCATATACATCAATGACTTAGATGAGAATATTACAAACCACCTCATCAGACTTGCAGACGACACAGTTTTTATGGTAAAGTGGGAAATTCTAATAATATTGAAGCCTTACTAAGAGATCTACATTAACTCCACAAGTGACCAGAAGACTGGTAAATGCTTTTTAATATATAAAAATGCAAGATCTTGCATGTAGGGCATAACATCCCAGCCACGACTACCAAATTAATAGCATTACAGAACAGCAGATTGATGAAGAAATGAACCTTAAGAGTCAAAATCCATCACTCATTAATTGATGCACAACAGGTGGGTGCAGCAGTTAGAAAAGCTAACCAAACACTTGGGATAATCAAGCGTACTTTTGACTACACGGAAAAGAAGGTAATGGTTCGGCTGTATAAATCTCTAGCGTGCTTCCATCTAGATTGCTGTATCCAAACATGGAGACCTCATTTCCAAATGGACATAGCTGCTCTGAAGAAGGTGCAACACTGCCAACAAAATAATTCTAGAACTAAGACATATCCCGTATCAGGAACACTTGAAGGCTACAGGGCTATCAACACTGCAAACCAGGCATGACAGGACGGATCTCAATTAAAATTTAAAAATACTGAAAAAGTTTGAGGATGTTGATCCCGATATTTTCTGCAGAAATTTAGATGTAACACAAACAAGGAGCAACGGTTTCGAGCTCAACAAGCCACAATGTGGGGCTGAGAACAGGAGATGCATTTTCACCCTCAAGGTTGGAACCCATGGAACCCAACCCATGGAACTGCCTACCCGCTGAAGCCGTAACTGCCAAACTGAGTTTTAAAATATTCTTAGCAAATATCAATACAAATGGGTGGGACCTTCGTTGGGCCGCCGGCCTCCTGTCTTCGTCGAGGCCACTAGGGTTAGTGACCCTCAGGTAAATCAGGTATACCCATCCTACAGGTGGTAGTGAATTGTAGTGGACCCCATACCCACCCTGTAGGCGGTAAGTAAGTAATTATCAAAAGAAGGCACCAAACCGGGAAGGCTATGTAGCACCATCAAATACGCAAAATAATCAGAGGGCGCTAAATATCACCAAGGATGCCAATACGAGAACAAAAACGCATAAGGCGAACGATATCAAAAGTATCCGAGTCACCAAGAATTCTATCGAGGGACAGGTGACCGCGAGGGGCGGTCGCCTGTAGGCGGTAGTGGACCCCAAACTCATCCTGCGGACGGTACTGGGCCCCATACCCATCCTGTGGAAGATGGTGGATCCCATACCCATCCTGTGGGCAGTAGTGGATCCGATACCCATCCTATGGGCAGTAGTGGACTCCATACCCATCCTGTGGGCAATAATGGACCCCATACCCATCCAAGAGGCGGCAGTGAACGAAATACTTGTCCATTTGGGTAATAGCCCGCCAAACATTTTCACGTTTTCTAAACATGCTAATAATGCAAAATGAATTTGTAAAGACGAGTATAAAACGTGGGGGCGTAACGTGTTAATAAAACGTGTTTTAGATATTATGGTATAACGTTGTGGAGCAAAGATTTTTAAAACGATAATTCTAATTATTATTATTGGATTACATTAGGTATAATTATCTTCATTGCATTTAGAAAGATAGAGACAGAGAGAGAGAAGATCGAGGAAAGAGGAGAGAGAGAGAGAGAGAGAGAGGGAGAGAGAAAGAAAGAGGGAGACAGAGGGGAGAGAGAGAGAAAAGTAAGAGAAGAAAAAGAGAGAATTAGAGAGAGAAGATGCGAGAAAGAAGCAGAATGAATGAGAAGCAAGAGAGAGAGAGAGAGAGAGGGTGAAGAAGAGAGGGAAAGAGAAGGAGAGAGACGAGGAAGAGAGGGAGAGAGAAGGGAGAGAAGATGAAGAGAGAAACATATATGAGAAGAAAAGAGAGAAGAAGCAGAGATACACAAAAAGAAAAAGTGAAGAGGAAAGAAGAAAGAAGTGGAGAGAGAGGAGTGAAGAGAAGAAAGAAGAAAAGAGAGAGAAGAGAGAAAAAAAGAGAGAGAAGAGTGAGAGAAGAGAGAGAGAGAAAGAGAAGAGGAAGAAGAGAAGAGAGGGAGAAGAGAGGAGAAGAAGAAGAGAAGAATCGAGAGAGAGAAGAGAGACAAGAGGAAGAGGAAGAGAGAGTGAGAGAGATTGAAGAAAAAGATAGAACGAGAGAAGAAGGGAGGGAAAGAAGAGAAGGATAGAACGAGAGAGAGAGAGAAGAGAGAGATGGCTGATGATGATATACCATGGTCAGGCTGGAGATACGATCCTGTGAGGCCTACAGCAGCCAGAGTGACACTGACTGCCAGCACAGCCTCGCCTTCCAACCGCTTGACCACAGACCTCGCAGTATCATATTACACTCCAGGCTGCAGGCACCATCTTATCCTCACAAAACACACAAAACAATGCTCACCTATAAGTACTTTATTCCACACACACACACACAAAGGTATACCAGGTGAGTACTAGGTGAGTACACAAAACACACACGCATACACACCCACATACACACATATTGGACCAAAGAGCCAGAGCTCAACCCCCGCAAGCATAATTAGGCGAGTACACCCATACCATGTTAAGCACAGGACGAACCTTGAAAGAGATCAGAGGTATGCCACTAGGCTAGTCCCAGAACTAAGAGGCATGAGTTACGAGGAAAGTCTGCGGGAAGTGCACCTCACGACACTGGAAGACAGAAGAGTAAGGAATGACATGATCACTACCTATAAAATTCTCAGGGGAATTGACAGGGTAGAAAAGGATAAACTGTTTAACATGGGTGTTACACACGTAAGTAAAGTAAGTAGTTATCAAAAAGAAGGTACCAAACTGGGAAGGCTATTTTGCACCATCATATGTGCGAGATAATCAGAGGGCGCTAAATATCACCAATACGAGAACAGAAACGCATAAGACGAACGATATCAAAAGTTTCCGAGTCACCAAGAATACTATCGAGAGACAAGCGACTGCGAGGGATGGTCGGAAAACAAGACACACGCTCGTCCTGGAAGGAAGGACATTCAACAAGGATATGCACGACCATAAGAGGGACAATGCAATTAGGACAATAAGGAACAGGGCGGCGCTCCTTCAAGTGACCATGTGTTAAGCGAGTACGGCCAATACGCAACCTTGCCAGAGCCGTTTCCGATCGCCGGTTACGGTGGTAGGAGGACGGCCACGAGGACAACTTTCAAGAGAACGTAGTTTGTTACCAGTAACAGACAACCAATAAGCCTACCCACGGGTAAGGACGGAGGAATGGATAACTGCGCCAAAGTCGGAATAAGGAATACTTTTACGAGAGATGGGACAAGAGCGGACGGCTTCCCTCGCGGCAGCATCTACATGCTCATTTAAAGAGACACCAATATTGATGGGAACCCAACAAAACTCAACCGACAAATTTACTGTGAACAAAAAACAGCCAATGCTGGATCTCGACATCCACTGGATGAACCGGATTAAAGGACCCGAGAGCCATGAGGGCACTAAGAGAGTCAATAACAACTACAAAGGAAGATTGACAACGAGAGAGCAAGAGACGAAGAACATAGAGAATAGCATAAAGCTCTGCTGTGAAGATGCTAGTCTCCGGAGGTAAGCGACACATAAGTGCGATCAGGAAAAACAACAGAGTAGCCAACACCGTCCGCAGACTTAGACCCAATGGTGAAGACGGAAACAGTGTGGGAGTGAGAAAATTGCTCAAGGAAAAGGCGTTTTAGAACCGTAGGAGGGGTAAAAGCTTTAGGGATGCGGGTCAAGGATGTACAAAACTGCAGAAGCGGGACTTTCCATTGAGGAAAAGAAGGAACAACATTAGGAGAAATATTAGAAATACGAATGGAAAGAGAATCCTATAAGGGAGATAACCGGACAGAAATTGAGAGGTGGTGAAGAGGAACAGGAACCGCAGGAGGGGTAAAAGTTAAAGCACGACAGGGGCGAGAGGAAGGATGTTGCAAGGACCACGCAAGATAGCGAAGACAGTAGCGATCATGGCGGTCCTGGAGAGATAGGAAGCCAGTGTCAACATAAGAGCTGAGGACTGGAGTCGAACGTAGGGCACCAGAACTGAGGCGCAACCCAGTATGTTGCAAAGCATCAAGATGGCGAAGACTAGAAGGAGAAGCAGACGAGTAAGCAGGGCAACCATAATCAAGCTTAGACAGGACGAGAGAGGAATGTAAAGCAAGGAGAGTGCGCCTATCCGCTCCCCAAGAAGTATGGGACAATACCCGAAGGTGGATAAGGGCCTTAGAGCACTCAACACGGCGGTAAGAGATATGGGGAGACCAAGACAAACGAGTGTCAAAGAAAAACCCCAAAAGCTTCGCAGAATCTTTGTATTCAAGGGGATGACCATAAAGTGACAAAGAGGGACAAAGAACGACCTATGTCCGAGTAAAAGTCATGGCACAAGTCTTAGTAGTAGAGAACTTGCAGCCATGATCGGTGGCCCACGACTATCTCTCGCAGGACCAGCACCCCAACCACTGCCTTCTGAAGCCCATAAGCAATCCAACTGGGATCGCCCCATTGCCGACCAAGAAGCTGCGACTTTGCTAGAAGCTGCGACACCACCACATGACACTGCCCGACTTAGAGCTGTAGCAGCTCCCCATACAATGGATTTCCTATTAGCAACCCCAATGTCAGCAACCGGCACCTGTCTCACACCGCAGGCCCTCCGAATTGCTGTGGCTCTCCGCCTCGCTGCCCCAATCCACACCGAATACAGGTGTATTTGCAGCGAGGCAGAGGCAGAGGCCGACAGGTACGGACCGCATGGCCTTCTCTGCCAAAGGACAGGAAGATGGCATGCAAGACACGGCGAAGTGAATGACATTATTAAGAGAACCCTTACCACAGCCGGTTGTCCAGCAGAGAGAGAGCCCCGTTACCTAATGTCCCACAACTCTGATGAGCCTGTTGGTCGCCCTGACGGAATCACGGTGAACCCCTGGAAGAATGGTAGACAGTTGGTGTGGGACTACATTTCTGTTTCAACTTTAGCCAATACCTATGTGTACTTCAGTGCTACACAAGCAGGAGAAACTGCCAATCACCAGGAAGCGGCCAAGTCACGTAAATACAGAGACCTTGAGCACCACTACAATTTTGTCTCCATTGCCTCAGAGACACTTGGTGCCTGGGTAAAAGTGCTGCTAGCTTTATGAAGGAGTTGGGATCTAAGCTAATCGAAACAACTAGAGACCCTTGAACTGCCAGTTTTCTTTTTCAGCACTTTAGTGTGGCAATCCAAAGAGGAAATGCTCACTGCATCCATGAATCCTGCCCGCCATCTGAGAAGCTGGAGGAGCTATTCAACTTGTGACAAGCAGCCGTGTACCCTGCATGTAATCAATATTGTAACTTTTTTTATGTAATGACATTTTCAAATATAGATAAATATACACACATACCAAAAGAATAGGGGTGGTAGGAGAAGAAAATAGCAAAGTGTTCAGTGAGGATCCACAAGGTCTTCTGTGAGTACTCTATTTTCTTCTCCGAGGCTGTAGGTACCTACACTTGCACCAGAGGTGGCACCCCTTCTATATATATAGAGAGAGAGAGAGAGAGAGAGAGAGAGAGAGAGAGAGAGAGAGAGGAGAGAGAGAGAGAGAGAGAGAGAGAGAGAGAGAGAGAGAGAGAGAGAGAGAGAGAGAGAGAGAGAGAAGAGAGAGAGAGAGAGAGAGAGAGAGAGAGAGAGAGAGAGAGAGAGAGAGAGAGAGAGGAGAGAGAGAGAGAGAGAGAGAGAGAGAGAGAGAGAGAGAGAGAGAGAGGAGAGAGAGAGAGAGAGAGAGAGAGAGAGAGAGAGAGAGAGAGAGAGAGAGAGAGAGGAGAGAGAGAGAGAGAGAGAGAGAGAGAGAGAGAGAGAGAGAGAGAGAGAGAGAGAAGAGAGAGAGAGAGGAGAGAGAGAGAGAGAGAGAGAGAGAGAGAGAGAGAGAGAGAGAGAGAGAGAGAGAGAGAGAGAGAGAGAGAGAGAGAGAGAGAGAGAAGAGAGAGAGAGAGAGAGAGAGAGAGAGAGAGAGAGAGAAGAGAGAGAGAGAGAGAGAGAGAGAGAGAGAGAGAGAGAGAGAGAGAGGAGAGAGAGAGGAGAGAGAGAGAAGAGAGAGAGAGAGAGAGAGAGAGAGAGAGAGAAGAGAGAGAGAGAGAGAGAGAGAGAGAGAGAGAGAGAGAGAAGAGAGAGAGAGAGAGAGAGAGAGAGAGAGAGAGAGAGAGAGAGAGAGATATATATATATATATATATATATATATATATATATATATATATATATATATATATATATATATATATATATATATATATATATATATATATATATATATATATATATATATCTAGTATGCAGAGAGATGTCATCCATAAGAGCACAAGGAATATTCTGAAGTGGATAGCTGGTCAGGCTCAGACGTCGATTCGTGTAGAGGGCGCTGAGGTGCTGTGTGCAGGTGCGCGGCTGGCGAGTCGCCAATCAGAGGCAGGCAAGCTGGTGAAGGGTAGGTAGCTGGTTTGATGACGAGCATGGAGGGTGTGTGGAGTAGGGGATCTTGGATACGTTTTGCCTCCTGGTCAAAACGTTTTGTGCTACTGGTGACGTATCTTGAATGTAGCATCTTATACTTGTGTCTTTGGCGTAACTTAAAGTAGGGAAGAGCAGGCTCAATCTCTCTTGAAAGAGATTATCGTCACAACTCCTCCCCCGAAGCCTGCAGTTCCGGTGAAGTTACGTCTTCAGGAGGTAGAGTGGTAGGAGGAGCAGCCTCTACCTCATTGACTGTGGAGAGGGCGTCTGCTATGATGTCAGACCCCTTGATGTAGAGATCTCCAGATTGAATTTCTGCAGATATCAAGCCCATCGTCGAAGCCGTCGATTGTTGAATTGGGCTTGCTGCAGGAAGTGTAGGGTGTTGTGGTCCGCGTAGATGGTGATAGACCGAGCACTTTTCAGGTATGGTTCGAAGTGCTTCAAGTTCAGGACGATGAGTAACTCCCTGTCGATTGTGCGTTGGTTCCTTGTAGCTGTAGTCGCTAACAGGTAGATTCTCCTCGCCTCGTTGTTGCATTAGGTCACCCCCGATGCCAATACCACTGGCGTCGACATGGAGGATGAAAGGCTTCGTGATATCTGGCGAGGTGAGAATAGGATTAGAACATGGCAAAGGAGCACTATTATAGTCCTGTAAATTGGAATGAAGATCAGGTAGGATTTCCGATTTGGAAAGCACCAATTCAGTGTTAATGCTTTCGGGAGAAGCAGGGAAGGTTTCACTGTGGAGGTATGGACCTTTAGATGTAGAGATAGATGTCAGTACAGTAAGGGAATACCTTGATACTGCTTCAGGAGGTTGACGTGGCACAACTGGGTCCTCCGCCGCCTATCTGGAGTCTCAAGAACGTAGTTGTTGTTCCTGCACTCCTTGATACGGTAGGGTCCTGAAAACTTGTTTTTCAATGGAGAACCTGGGATAGGAAGGTATGCCAATACGAAGTCTCCTGGTTTAAATTTCCTTAATTTGCTACTCTGGTCAAAATGAGTCTTCATCCTCTCCTGGGCTTTCACTAGGTTGTCATTAGCAAATTTACGGACTCTCTCTAGAATGTGTTTTAGGTTTTGAAGAAACCGAGGCACATTCTGATGGTCACTGAAGGCGGCATTACGTAGAGAGTCCTTGAAAGCTTTGAGAGGAGTACGGCACTTACGTCCGTAGAGCATCTCATAAGGAGATACTCCTAGTGACTCATTGGGGAGACTTCGAAAAATGCACATAATGAGATCAAGTTGTCTATCCCAGTCCTTCAAAGTCTCATTGCAGAATTTCTTTAGGAGTGCTTTAATAGTCTGATGACTACATTCAAGAGAACCCTGTGAAGCAGGATGATCGAGGCTGGACAGTACCTGTGTGATGTTGAACTCCTCCAGAGTCTTCTTGAAGAGATCACTGGTGAAGTTGGTGCCACAGTCACTTTGAACCTCTTGGAAATCCATACTGAGTGAAGATCTTCAATAGGTGTTTCACCACTGTAGCAGCCGTAATGTTCTTTACTGGAACTGCTATGGGAATCCTGGTGGTAGGACACATGATAGTTATTATATATGCGTTGCCAGAACTGGTCCGGGGTAAATGACCAACACAGTCTATGATGAGTCTGTGGAAAGGTTCCGCAGGCACCTGGATGGGTTTCAGAGGAGCCTGGGGAATAGAGATGTTAGGTTTACCTGCCATCTGACATATATGACACTCTTACGTATTTCTTTACGTCTTTTACCATACCTGGCCAGTAGTAGTCTTGTCTGATTCCGTGGTAGGTTTTGTTGAAGCCATAGTGAGAAAGAGCTCCGTGGGCCAGGTGTAGAATATCTGGCCGTATGCTGGTGGGAATCACTAGTTGTTCGACATTGGCCCAATCATCATCCTCCTTTAGCTTGCTGGGTCTGTATCTGCGGTAGAGCAATTCATTCTCTAGGAAGAACCCAGGGATACTGTCAGGTTGAGTCTCAGCCTGAAAGAATAATGGTGTTAATGCTTGATCTTCCCTCTGTAACTTACGGAACTCCAACTTGGTAAGATTTGGAGGTAGATTCTGAGGGTCTTGAGGGACAGCGGTAGCAGTAGAGTCGGCTGGTTGCGGTCGTGCAGCTTGTGCACGGGTGGTCACCAAAACCGGAGGAGAAACTATCACTCTCTTGAACCTCTGCTGGAACATATTCAAAGATGGGATTATCCATTACAGAAGTACACACCTGGGTTTTGTCCGTGATGATCATGTTGGGCGGTTGCAGATCTTCTGCCAAGTCGTTGCCAAGGAGAAGTTGCACTCCAGGCATGGGAAAAAGCTTTCCCTGATGGCGACTTGAACTTCACCGGTCACGAAGGGACAATCCAGGTGGACTCTGGCGAGTGGATATGGAGTGGTAGCAGTGAGGTCAGTGATAAGGACGGTTTTCCCGGTGTAGGCGACGTTAGGCACAGCCGACTTTATGGTAATGGATTGAAGAGCCGCTGTGTCCCTCAAATCTTCAATTTGAAACTTCCCTCCGAATCTGTACCGTTGGTAGAGAAGTTCCAGGATACAGGTGTTTACTGAAGAGAGAAAGATCATTAACATTAACACCAACATTCATTACAGGCTTACCGGACTTAGGAGGAGTCTGTTTGGGTTTAGTAGATTCATTGCTCTTGTATTGAGCCTTCACACATCTGTCTATGGTATGTCCATAGAGTTTGCAATACTTACAATACAATTGTGAGCTCGCTTGATCTGTACTCACTTTATCGTAACTGTACCAAGACTTCTTACTGGAAGGTGGTTCTGGTGTCAGCCGGTGGACGAGGCTGTAGGTGTCAACCGACTTCGCACATTTGATGTAGTCGGTTTCTTCTTTATCTGCTAGATATAAACGGACGGAAGGGGGAACACGTCTCAAGAATTCCTCAACTAGCATGAGGTTGATGAGTTCTGCAAATGTAGAGACATGTGCTGCAAATGTATGGAAGGCCTTGGGGAGGCCTGACGGGGCGGGGCAGAGGTCGACTGTGGTCGGTAGCGCTGTGACATGTGGTTTGGTTTCTTGGGGTCGGGGGGTCGGGGAGTCGGGGAGTCGGGGGGTCGGGGCTCGCAGTATCAGCTGATGACAGAATGATTGTCAGCCCACTGCTAACACGTTGCTTGATTTCAACTGCTGCAGAGATGAGGGCCTGTGTCACTTATCACTGACTGTGTAACCTGTGACAATAGGCGAAAAACACCATCTAATCTGTACCATAACACATCTACGTTCCCTATACTGGAAAGAAAAGGAACTCTCAGGAGTAAGTGTCAAGTCATTATGACTAACTAATGAAAGAGAGATCACTATTTACACAAATATGACACTCACCACAGGGCAGGTATGGGGAGCATAATAATACAGTTGAGGGAGGCTGAGGCCACGCGTGGTTGGGTCCCTTCCCTCCCACCCCATGCGTCTCTTACGTGCATCCACCATGGGCATCCCCCCCCCCTCATCCAACCATCCATCATCCAGCTCCGAGGACGGAGGCGAGTCTTTAGGGAACAGGTTCACGCTTCGAGAGGGGGCAGGGCAACCTGAAAATCAATTCCCGCCTCACACACTCTTAGCATGTGATTAATCACGCTCATCCATCTTTCATCCATCTCAGCGATGGAGTGCTCGGTTTACTCCAGAATCACTCATCAAGAGGGGGACGGGTTAACCTGAAATCACGCCCGGGCAGCGAGATTATCACTCGCTCATCGATCAATCATCTGTCATCCATCTCACCGATGGAAGGGACAATCTTAGTCACATTTCTCCCTTCTACGATGCAATTGCTCCCTCACGCTCCTGCAGCTCCCTCACGCTCCTGCAACATATTGGCCCTTTTAAGTATGTTTTGAAAAAAATACTAGTACATACAACTTTAAAATATCCATAAAAGAATTAGAATGCAGCTACCATCATCCCAAAAAATGTCTAAATATACTTAGGAAAGGAAATTGTCACTTTGGATCAACATGTATATTTTTTCCATCTTGATATGTGTGAAACCTCACTCAAGATAAGAAAATACCATGACCTAAGCTGCCCATTCTTTCATGTGAAAGGCACAGAACGCTATATAAAGAGTGACAAACAATTTGGCTTCGCAGGAAAGGCATGTATATTTTTTTATAACCAGACGAAAGAGGTTTCAAAAGGTGGAGCAGGATGTGTGTGTATGGAACTGGCTGAAAGACCCATCTGCATACCAGAATCACACATACAATTACTCCATACAACTGTACTATTACAACAGGCAACAACCAGTAATAGTCAGAACAAAACCGACACGCCCATGCATAAAGGACGTGCCAGAAAAATCTTCATCAAATTACCCTAAATAGAAGCCTCATTCATCTTTGCCAAGATTCAAGGACAGAAAACAGGAGCAAAACACAAAATACCATTCATAAATGGACTCCTCGCCGAGTCATGTGCAGTATTTGGAAAAGAAATCCATGCAGGTAACCCTTGGACAGCGAGATCGGCATACCAGAATATAATCTATATAGACATGATAGGGTAAATAGGTCACATGGAGGAATAGGTTTGTTTATAAGAGAAGACCTTATGCTCTGAGTATCTTAACTCTACAAATGAGGTGGTAGTTAACTACCTGGAGTAAAAATATAAATACTTAGTTATTATTCGAATACACAAACTGCCAGATGCAAAGGCCTTGATAATCTGGTAAACCTAAAACCTGATATTGTCTTCCTAGGTGACTTCAACCAGCACCACTAATATGGAGAATATTATACAAAGAATAAACAAGATTTTAATATCAGGAAATCTATCCGGACATAAACCACAGATTAGAAAACTACTTAGATTGTGACGAAATTTCACTAAACCTGCAGATAAGAGTCAACTAGGAACGAAAATATTTAGATCTGAACTCCACAAACAAAGAAGATATAATCAGGGACATTACAATCTCAGATTCCACATAATCAGATCACAAGCTCATTGAAGTGCAAACTAATACAGTGGAACCTCGATTAATGAATTTAATCCTTACTGGCACCGAACTCGACATGTGAAACGCTAGTCTTTCAAAACAAATTTCCACATGTAAAATAATGGAAATAAAATTAATCCGTTCTATTGCCGGAAAACATCAATATGATATTCGATTTTTTAAATAATGGAGCAGCCTACCTGACACACACTGAACAAACCTTTATGTTTTTTTTCATTTTTTTTGTTTTTCCTTTTTATAGAAAAAAGTTTGTTCAGTGTATGTCTGGTAGGCTGCTCCATTTTGTATAAATAAAAACAATTGAAAAAAAGGAAAAATGTAAAAGGTTCGTTCAGTGTTTGTCAGGTAGGATGCTCCATATGACTTTCTATTTTTCATATTTGTTCAATTTGGTTTGTATTTTTCATTTGTTTATTAATAATGTAACAACCTACCCTGGCACATACTGAACAAACCTTTATGACATTTTTCTTTTTTCCAAATTTATTATTTTTTATTTTTCGTTTTTATTTTTTTTTTATACAAAATGGAGCACCATTCCTGACACACTGAACGAACCTTTTGGACATTCTTTTTTCAAATGTTTATTATTTTCTAATTTTGCCTAAAAACCAAAATCAATGCTTTGCAACATTACAGCAGTCACCCTTTTACATCCCAGCATCATAAAAAAAATGAGAGTTATTTGCATTGTCGGAGGTGTTTTTGCGAGAACCAACAGGAACTCTAGGAAGAACCATGTGCTTTTCTCGTTAATCAAGTGTAAGCTCGTGAATCGAGACGAATTTTCGCCGAGTGGGACACTCGTTATTCGAAATGAACTTAAACTGTTTCCCCACTGAATGATTGTTAGTAGTAAAAATCCCACAAAAGAAATAGAACAACAGAGTTCCGAAGTATATAAAGTGCCTGAAATGTGTTCCTTTGTTAAAGGCCAAAAAGAGGACTAATGTAGAAAGCTAATGCATTCATCAATACAAAGTGAAAAAAATAAATGCTTAAGACACAACTATCCCTAAAACGAAGAAATAATTTAAACACGATGTTTGAAGAAATCTGGTAGAGACTGAAGCAGTCACATATATGATTGATGGAATGCACTAGAACAGTCATACATGATAGAAAAAACTAAAATATTTCTTTACACATGCAAAAAAAAAATAAAATATCAAAAGCAAAAATCACTGTCAGTATTGGACCTATTCTTACAAGTGAATGGCCATACACAGGATGACAAAGAAATTAGGTAAATCCTAAAACAGCAGTTGGAGGACATATTTAGTACCCCATTAAACCCCATGAAACTAGATGATCCGAAAAGTTTCTTTATGCATGATATCCAAACTTATAAATATAACCGGTATCAACACGAATTTTGCAGATTTTGAAGGAGAAATTAATATGATGCCCATGCACTAAGCCCGGGTCTAAACTTGTGTAATTCAGTATTTATAAATGATAAGTGCCAGCAGCAATGTGTGGAGAAAGAGCTTTGACACAGGAGATATACTATTGATTTAAGCGAATGTGGTATATCTATTCTTTACAAGGGAGGGAGCAAAGCATTGGCCAAGAATTATGGACCAGTTGCACTAACGTCCTACATAAAAAAAGTAGTTGAGAGAGTGATCAGGAGTCAGGTCCTCTGTTTCATGGAGACCAGTGACCTCCACAACACAGGTCAGCATGGATTTAGAGCGAGATTATCATGCCTCTTGCAGCTACTTAACCACTACAGCAAAATCACTGAGGTATTGGAAGTAAAGCATTATTCAGGTGTGGTATTCATGGACTTCACAAAATCATTTCATAATTGTGATCATGGAGTGTGTAGTACACAAAATGAGGTTAATGGGAATATCAGGTGAAGTAGGATAGTGGATATTCAATTTTACTAAGCAAATAAGCAGGAAAAATGATTGGATCTATGAATTTGAATGTTCTCATAATTCATCCTATCACAGTGAAGACTGTGTTGATTGTCTTGATAATGGTCCAGGACGGACCGAAGCTTTGTCATCATCTCATTTTCTGGTTTGTGGTTTAGTCTTCTTATCTTCAGCCACGTCATTGTGACTCTTCGTCTGCATCCAATCACAATTGTTGTACTATTCAAATCACTTCTGTTCTGTCTTGAGTACTGCTCTATACTCGCTTTCCCCTTCAGAGCTGATGAGATTAATGAAATAGAGGGAATACAAAGAATATATATGGCACACACACACACACTATAATGCATCTAAATAATTGGGATCGTCTCATAGCTCCCTAAAAGAAAATTCCTAGAAAGGAGACGAGTGAGGTATCAAATAACACACACATGGAAAGTACTCCCATCCAGGTACATCCAGGCACAGTACTAAATTTGTAATATAAATAAAAGCTCTGGATTATGCAAATACGCTCTTGTCAAATTCTGTCATGTATTATTGTCTGGCTAGTAATTATTCTTTGAATAATGGCACACACACAATGGCAATGTGTGCACTGCCTGAAGATTAGGGCAGAGATTGACAGGCTAATGAAGCAGGTGAAACCATAATGGAGGGGAAGGCATCTCCGCAAGGATGCAAGTAAGTAATTATCAAAAGAAGGCACCAAACCGGGAAGGCTATGTAGCACCATCAAATACGCAAAATAATCAGAGGGCGCTAAATATCACCAAGGATGCCAATACGAGAACAAAAACGCATAAGGCGAACGATATCAAAAGTATCCGAGTCACCAAGAATTCTATCGAGGGACAGGTGACCGCGAGGGGCGGTCGGAAAGCAAGACACACGCTCGTCCTGGAAGTCAGGACATTCAAGAAGGACATGCACGACCGTAAGAGGGACAATGCAACTAGGACAATAAGGAGCAGGGCGGCGCTCCATCAAGTGACCATGGGTTAAGCGAGTATGGCCAATACGCAACCTCGCTAGAGCTGTTTCCCACCGCCGGTTACGGTGGAAGGAGGACGGCCACGAGGAAACACAACATTTAAGAGTACGTAGCTTGTTACCAGTAACAGACAACCAAGAAGCCTGCCAACGGGTAAGGACTGAGGAATGGATAACCGGGTAAAAGTCGGAATATGGAATGCCTTTACGAGAGATGGGACAAGAGCGGACAGCTTCCTTAGCGGCAGCATCCGCACGCTCATTTAAAGACACGCCAATATGGCTGGGAACCCAACAAAACTCAACCGACTTAAATTTACTGTGAACGAGAAACGGCCAATGCTGGATCTCGACAACTACTGGATGAACTGGATTAAAGCACCCGAGAGCCATGAGGGCACTACGAGAGTCAACAACAACCACAAAGGAAGACTGACAACGAGAAAGCAGGAGACGAAGAGCATAGAGAATAGCATAAAGTTCCGCTGTAAAGATGCTAGTCTCCGGAGGCAAGCGACACATATAAGTGCGATCAGGAAAAACAACAGAGTAGCCAACACCGTCCGCTGACTTAGACCCATCGGTGAAGACAGAAACGGAGCGGGAGTGAGAAGAAAAGTGCTCGAGGAAAAGGCGTTTTAGAACTGTAGGAGGGGTAAAAGCTTTAGTGATACGAGTCAAGGATGTACAAAACCGCGGAAGAGGGACCCTCCACGGGGGCAAAGAAGGAACAACACGAGGAGAAACATCAGAAATACGAACGGAAAGAGAATCCTGCAGGCGAGATAACCGGACAGAAAGAGGGAGGTGGTGAAGAGGAACAGGAACCGCAGGAGGGGTAAAAGTTAAAGCACGACAGAGACGAGAGGAAGGATGTTGCAAGGACCGCGCAAGATAGCGAAGACAGTAGCGATCACGGCGGTCCTGGAGAGACAGGAAGCCAGTGTCAACATACAAGCTAAGGACGGGAGTCGAACGAAAGGCACCAGAACTGAGGCGCAACCCAGTATGGTGCAAAGCATCAAGACGGCGAAGAGTAGGAGAAGAAGCAGACTAGTAAGCAGGGCAACCATAATCGAGCTTAGACAGGACGAGAGAGGAATGTAAAGCAAGGAGAGTGCGCCTATCTGCCCCCCAAGAAGTATGGGACAAGACCCGAAGGAGGGTAAGGGACTTAGAGCACTCAACACGGAGGTAAGAGATATGGGGAGACCAAGACAAACGAGTGTCAAGGAATAACCCCAAAAGCTTCGCGGAATCTTTGTATTCAAGGGGATGACCATAAAGTGACAAAGAGGGACGAAGAACAACCCGTTTCCGCGTAAAAGTCATGGCACAAGTCTTAGAAGAAGAGAACTTGAAGCCATGACCTGTGGCCCAAGACGACACGGCATCAATCGCAAGTTGAAGCCGGCGTTGAAGGAGAGGCGAATCATCACCCTGACAGCAAAGGGTAAGATCATCGACATAGAGAGCGGAGAAGACACCAGAAGGAAGAGAGGAAAGAAGACCATTGAGGGCAACCAGAAAAAGAGTAGTGCTCAGAACACTACCCTGGGGCACACCTTCGTATTGCTGAAAAGAGGGAGAGAGAGCGGTACCAAGGCGCACCCGAAAGGAACGACGAGAGAGGAAGCTGCGGAGAAAGAGAGGGAGATGACCACGAAGGCCAAAAGAATGAAGTTGAGATAGGATATGATAACGCCAAGTGGTGTCGTAAGCCTTTTCTAGGTCAAAAAGGACGGCAACAACGGAGGTCTTCGCAGCAAAAGCAGTACGTATATAGACCTCCAAGTTCACCAGGACATCTGTCGTGCTGCGGCACTTGCGGAAACCAAATTGAGAAGGGGAGAGGAGGTGATGGTGTTCCAGGAACCACATCAGACGAACGTTAACCATACGTTCAAAGAGTTTGCAGACACAACTTGTGAGAGCAATAGGGCGAAAGTCCTTAGGGGAAGTACCCAGAGACCCCGGTTTGCGAACAGGGAGGACAACGGCATCGAGCCAGTCCTCAGGGACTGACGACGACTCCCAGATCCGATTATACAGACTCAGTAAATACTGAGACGTGCTCGGAGGGAGATGGCGAAGCATCTCATAATGAATACCATCGGAGCCCGCCGCCGTAGAACCGCAGAGGGCCAGGGCAGAACGAAGTTCAGAGAGAGAGAAGGGATCATTATAGGGAAGCTGAAGATGAGTGCAGAAATCTAAAGGACGAGACTCAAGGACAGGTTTACGAAGAAGGAAAGATTGGGGAAGATGAAGACCAGAGCTAACAGAAGAAAAGTGGGAACCCAGTTCGGAAGCGACCTGCAACGGGTCCGCCACAAGAGTATCATGGAGGTGAAGGACCGGTGAAACATCGGGAACGAACTTACCCGCTATCTTGCGGATACGCTTCCAGATCTGGGCCAGAGGGGTCTCGGACGTAATTGTCGAGACATAAGATGCCCAACATTCACGTTTAGCCGTACGGATGGCCCTACGGGCCACCGCACTCGCTTTCCGAAAGAAAAGAAAAGAATCGGACGTCTGCCTACGGCGGTGCCTCTTCCAGGCCGCACGCTTACAGCGGACAGCCCGAGCACAGTCCGCATTCCACCAGGGAACGCACTTCCGTGGACCCCGAGAGGAAGAGCGAGGAATAGAGCGGAGGGCAGCGTTGAAGACAGTGTCATGAAAAAGGAGGAGAGCGCGAGAGAGAGGCAGAAGGGAGAGGTCAGGGAGAGCAGCACTGAGGGTAAATAGGGTCCAGTCTGCCTTAGCAAACTGCCACCTAGGGAAAGAGAGGGAAGGGCGAAAAGAGAAAAAGGAAACAAGGATGGGGAAATGATCACTTCCATGGAGGTCATCAAGAACCTGCCACGTGAAATCTAAGTAAAGAGAAGAAGAGCAGAGAGAAAGATCAAGACAGAAAGGGTGCGAGTCCGAGAGTCCAAATGAGTGGGCTCACCAGAATTCAGAAGAGACAGGGAAGAAGAGAGGAGAAACGGCTCAAGGAGGCGACCCCGGGTATTCGTCAGAGCGTCACCCCAAAGAGAATGACGACAATTGAAGTCACCCAGCAGGAGCACAGGCTCCGGCAAGGAGTCCAGGAGGTGTTTCAAATCAGGAAGAGAGTGGGACACTCGGGGGGAGATAAATGGAACAAACTGTGTACCATTTCCCCACAAAGATACGAGCAGCAGAACAATGGAGAGGCGAAGGAAAAAGTAAAGGAACAAAGGGAACATCAGCCCGAATCAAAAGAGCAGAAGAATTAGAAGCCCCAGCAATGGCTGGGGGGGGGGGAGAAAGGAATAGCCACGAAAACGACCAGGACGAGCACCAAGCATTGGCTCCTGGAGACAGACACAAAGGGGCGAAAACCGCGAAATCAGAAGTTGGAGTTCGAGGAAATTGGCGTAATAACCTCGAACGTTCCATTGAAGAATGGACAACGACGAGAAGAGAAAGGACAAAAACAGAGAACAAGGAAGAAACAAAGGCGAAAGAGCAACAGAGCACGTTAAAGAACATCAGGGTCGGGATCAGGGTCAGCAAAGTCAGGGTTAGGGGGCATGGGTAAACTGAGCAAAGACGGAGGGAAGGAAACGGGAGAACAGAGCAGAGGTGGGCGGGCAGGGTCTGGAGGAGGAGGAGGAAGAGGAGGAGACAACGGAGAGGAGCCGTCAAGGACAGCAGCAGGAGGAGGGGGAGTAGAAAGAGGGGAGCGCACCCCAGCAAGAGCAGCAACCGAAAGGGAAGCAGGGGCCAAAGAAACCTCCATAGCAGGAACAGGGGGCGCAAGCACTGAAACGGGAGGGGAAGGAGCAACAGAGCCAGAAGGAGGAGCTGAGGAAGAAAGCGAAGCCTTCTTACCCGCCGGGGAAGAGGAAGGAGAGGAGCCAGGCTTACGCTTCTGACTTAAAGAGACCGGTGTCCCAGCAACTACGTACCGGGCAACGGATTCCAGTGTCTCAACAGGAGAAGCCGAACGAGAGCACACGACGACCGTTAGGAGAGCGATGGACATCCGCCCGCACCGACAGGCGGTGGGGAGAGCCAAGAGATGGAGGAAGAGGATGGGAAGGAGGATCGGAGGGGGACGAGGAAGAAGACACAGAAGACACGACAGACCGGGTAGAAGGAAGGGGAACCCCAGACAGAGGACCAGGAGGAGGATCCTTCGGGAGAGAACCCAAAGGAACGGAGGAGGGGGCAGTGGGCGCATCAGGGTCCAAGGCCCGGAAACGGTTATGAGTCTGAGGAAGGCGGGAAGGACGTGGAGAGGAAGAGCGCAACACGCGAGCATAAGAGATATTAGCATAAGGCGGGAGCCGGCGAACCTGGCGCCTCGCCTCAGGAAAAGATAAACGCTCCCGGTGCTTCAGGTTGAGGACGGCCGCCTCAAGCTTGTAATGGACACACGCACGGGAGAAGGTAGGATGGGCCTCACCGCAGTTGAGGCAACGAGCCTGGGGAGAAGTGCACTCCGACTTAGAGTGACCTTCGTTACCACACAAAGGACAGAGAGATACAGTCCCGGAGCAGCGGAGGGCACCATGCCCAAACCTCCAGCACTTGTTGCAGAGCCGAGGAGAAGGAATGTACTCCTGGACAGAGCACCTGGCACCAGCAAGAATGACAGAGGGTGGAAGGGTCCTACCATCAAAGGTAATCTTCACAACCCGGAGGGGTTGACGGCGACTACCACGAGGGGGACGAGTAAACGTGTCCACCTGGAGAATAGAATGGCCCTGGGCAGCGAGGATATGGCGAATATCGTCGTGGCAGTCGCGCAGGTCCCGAACACCGGTTGCAACATGGGGCGGGAGCAAAATAGTGCCAACACTGGCATTCAATTGAGCGTTCTTCGAGACCCGAACGGGGGTCTCGCCAAGGCAGGATAAGGCAGCCAAGCGGGAAGCTGCATCCTGAGAAGGAGCAGCAACGACACGCGTACCGAGACGAGTGGGGTTAAAAGTAATGGAGGCATCCACGGAATCAATGAGATGTCGATGAAGGGAGAAATCGTCAGGAGGCGCAGAATCAAGAGGGAGGAGATCAAAATATTTGGCCCACGAAGCGGGACCAAACAAGGCTTGATAGGTAGCAGAACTGGAAGGAATCGAGCGAGGGCGGCCGTGACGAGAACGGCGGTGAGAACCCCCAGAGAGAGAGGGGTTAAAAGGCGCAGTAGTTACAACTAGAGAAGGAGCCGCGCCAGGGGACGAGGTAGTCACCACTGGGGGCTTGGGGCTCGACCCAACCACAGAGGAGGGAGGGGAGCCAGGGGAAGGAGTCAGAGAGGCCAAAGGAGGAGCAAGGTCGGGGCCCAATGCAGCGGAGGCTACAGAGCCCGGTCTTCCAATACGGACCGACTCGGGGGCTTGGTCGCCCACCCCACGAGCCTGAAAAGGTAAGCCAGAAGCAGCCGAAACAGGGGTTATCATCTTGACGAAATTACGAATTCACTCACGAATGTGCCCCCACACCCACCATGGAGCCACAATTAGAGGCAGGACACCCAACAAGAAGCTATCGCCGATCTTGTCGGGGCCTCCTAGGGGTGCGTCGTGAGTATACGCCCCACAAACGCCACCTTAAGAAACCGACAGTCCGTCGAGATCGGGTTCAGTGACGAAGTGGGGATTGACAATGAAAGGTTCCCCTCGCTCTCGACGTCGGGTACTGCAGTTCTACGGGTGCATGAGTATGCCTCCTCAAGCACTCGGGCGTCAAAATAGAAGAAGTCCATGGAAGAACCAGAACGAGCAAAAGGTCGGCAGGAAACGGCCAGCAGATAGGAGAAGAGGGGGGAGAAAAACGAAACAGAAGGAAAAGGAAAAGGTGCCCAGCAGAATTGGAGAGGACGGCAGCAGGAGCACAAGGCTAGAAAAGGACAGAGGACTGTCCGAAGGAGCATCACACTCCAGCAGCCGCCCACGAAGCCCCCACACGGCGACAACGAGCTGAGCGGGGAGGGGGCGCAAGGATGCAAATGAGAAGCTCCATCGAGATAACTCAATTTATCCACCACTCGCCAGCTAAGACGGCGAAAACGTCAAAGAAATCAATAACACTGGTTAGAACATTTAACTACTTCAGTTAAATGAGGGGAAGACCATTAGCGGTAACTAACTAGAGAAGCTGAGCATCACAACAAAAGCCTGGACATTTGTTGGTGGCTTGGCACATACGCTGTTAGGCCAAACCTTCTGCTTCATAAATACAAGCATTTAGGCATGTTCACCGCGGTCAAGGAATCAAGGTAATAAGAAATAGTGTGACGCAATACTATCAAGTATTGATGACAAAGTAGTAAGACTGCGGAAATTGTCTGCCTCTCGATAACAATATTCACCGAGCTAGAAGCAGAGAGGTATTTAAATAAAGTAACAATAACTTAAAAGTATTATGAAAGATATACAATACCATTATTGAATAACTGGGAAGCTTGCATTAGCATGAAGATCATGTGAGTGACAACATTCACTTTTCATGGTTGGTGTGTGTGGCAGCTTCTGTACACCGAGTTAAATGTGTAGGACTGTGGTAGGCACCACAGTAATAGTGATATGGTTATGACCAGTGGAAACTGCTGCTGCTGTTGTAGGCACCACAGTAAGAGGGATATGGTTATGACCAGCGGAAACTGCGGCCACTGTGTAACACTGTAAAAGTGTTTGGTTTAGTTGTATTTAGTACATACATAGAGTACATGAGTCACAGACAGGAATTTGAGAAGGCACCGGCTTGGTCGACCTGAGTTTCACACTTCTAAGAGTTAATGACCCCAAGTGACCCGAGGTCAGATCATGCGAATTTCACCTTACTTCTACTAATCTTATAATTGGAGCCTGGTAGCCTTCAAACATGCCGACGTTTAAGGAGTGGCTTGGTAGAGAGCCGGAGGCTATCTACTTGTGGGCGGAGTTAGTTACTAGGTTCCCCAATATATACTCGGAGAACTATCGATTCGAGAGCATTAACGACAGAGAAGACAGAAGACCAGGCAGCAGAGCAGGACGACAACAGCCGAGACAGGCTGTCGGTCGGACGGGGGTGAAGCTGCCTGACAGCTGCAGACTCCCCCCCCCCTCTCTATCCAGCTATAGGCAGGCACTTGGTGAGTTGAACATTAAGGTGACTTGGCCGTGTTTTACAAGTGTTGTGTGATGATCAGGGGCAGTCAGTTGTAGTGTTCAGATTCTTGGAGGATGACTCACTTTACATATATAGATCTTGAGCATTGCTAAAATTATGATACTTAGTATGTGAAATATAATTGAATTTATTATTTAAATTGCCTTTGTGTCCCCTAGAGTTAAGTTGAGGTGAGAAAGCCTCTGGGATTATTGGTACCCTGATTTTACCGAGTACATGAAAGATGGGACATACTAACAATGACCTTGATAACATCTTTTGAGAATTGTGATACAGACAAGTTCCATTCCTTGTCTTGTATGTATAATGATCATGAATGGATGGTGGCAGCTCTTCTACTTCTTCTATCTACTCTTCTACTTCTACCTATCTACACCTCTCCCTCCACCCCTCTTGGAACTCTCACTTTCAACTAATGACCCTCCTCGCTCCTCCCCCCTCCCTACCTCTCACCCCAAACCCTCACTAATTACTTCACTATTCATTTCTTTCCTTTCGTTTTCTCTTATACGTTTGTGGCAGTGAAATGTATTCTAGAGTTCTCTCTAGAGTTTCGGGTAGCTGATCCAGTTGCGGCGCCTTGTAGTCTTAGCACCTAGGTTACAAGGTGTTGAACGAGAGAGGCTGCCTTAGGAACTCTGGGAGTGCTCTAGAATAGTTAGCTAACTGGGGACGAGATAACGGACTAGAGAGAGCCGTTTCCCCCGGCCTCGTTAGTTAACTGGGGGGTGGAATAATGGACAAGATAGAGCTATTTCCCCCACCCCCGTTATAACTGTTGAAGGCACCACAGTAACAGTGATATGGTTATGGCCAGTGGAAGCTGCGGCCGCTGTTGTAGGCGCTACAACGTGAATTATGTGGATGTACTGTTGCAATCCACAAGTTATGAGTAAAGTATTAGCTAGTGAATCAAACACAACAACACTTAACAAATGATGGTCGAAAGGATTGGTAGTACATGTGAGTAGCCGGACTGTTGTCACTGAGGTAAGGTCTAGGAGATTAAGACAGCCTTAGCCCACCCAAGCCAATGTTACAGCCTTGAGGTCACAAAGGGTGATTCAATGTTCTTGGAAACGAGAAGATTTACATTTAAGATGATTATAACATCCTTGGGATGGTTGGTGTGGTGGTGAAGGCTATAACCGGCTAGACAGCAGTCTTGTGGAAGACGCCGTGTCATCAAGTACTCTACTTTACCTGCTTGTGGCAGCAACAGAGAGAAACCAGCCAACTCTGGGGACCCGATATGATCTTGTTGAGACGAGTCTGCAATGTGTATTATATGGGAGACTAACCGGGTAAGGAGTGTTTTAGTGATGGTTCGGGGTTAGGGACTTAAGTTGCGGTTATTAGTTGTATATGAGGGACAGCTAGGTCCAGTGCATTTATTGTCAATGGGTAGGCAATTTAACCCAAATTGGATGTTATATTAATTATTGTCAGTATTTTATATAATGAAATTAGAAAACCCGACGGCCTTTAATCACCTTCCATATGTTCTCATGTGATTTCCATTACAAACCTATTAGTATGCCTTAAGGATCTAGTTGGTGAAAATAATTTTTTTTATATATCAAAAACCAAGGTACAAAAACAGGGAATAAATGCAAAGCAACATAAAAACAAACCAATGGGCTTATACATGAAACAAAGCAAACACCATGAAACAGACATCAAATACATACAAGAGGTCACAGCATAGGACAGAACACAGACAACAAATAAAGTACAAAGAAAATTACAAAAACGTACAAGAAAAAATGCACAAAATTACAACAAACTTATAGAAAACCAACCACCCTACAACAGAAAAGAGGAGTAAAGTAAAACAATCACGGGCAGTCCGACTCCACACAGAGGAGCATAACCGGACACAAATGAGGAGACCAACAACAAATAAACAGTAAATCCAAAAATTTCACAAGGACATAACAAAAACATAAGAATAAAGCAATGACAAGTATAAAATTACAAACACACACACACTCATTGGACCAACACACGGAACAGCAACACACACAACCACACCACATCCGCACACAACCACAGCACAAACACCCACACCGAACAAAGGCAAAGCACACAACAAATCGCAAATACAGCAAAACAGGCCACACAGGAGCCAAGAACAAACACCCACACCACTCGCACAAACAAATCACCCACCAGTGCATGCAGGCACCGGGGAACAACCACACACAACACAGAAACCAACCACACAGATCACTTATACTTCTCCGGGTACTCCCGAGCCGGACATCATAAGCAGTAAGCATCCCAAACAAGTTAGTCAGCGTCAGGAAGTGGACGTCCAGGATGCGCAGTAGGCCGAGGCATCAAATCCGGCACACCAATGATGAAACACCGCACCCGCGGAACCCAGATGGTAGAAGGGCACCAGGAAACAGGACACACACCTCATCAATCTCAACCCACATAGGTATACCAGATCCGTCGGCCACCTCTCTGGACGGGAGGATGACAGGCAAGGGTTTCCCCCCTAGGAAGCCGGTCACAATGCCTCACATCGGGCTCCCCACTAGGGCGCGCACTTCGTTCCACGCCGGGCATCGCACCGAGCCCCGCGGAGGGCGGCCCCGCGGAGGGCGGCACCACAGGTGCACCAGTGTCCCCACCACTCGCAACAGGAGCAGAGACCCCCGTCGCACATCCTTCGACAACACCACTACGATGTCGCAATCACCAGGGGCAACCGCCCACTGAGGAAAGGCACAAGCAGGGGCACAGTGTCAGGCACCACAAGAGGCAACACAGCGACGTCCACAGCATCATCACCCACCTCATCACGCTCCTCTGCCCACGTCCGGCGAGGCGACACATCCCGAGCAGAATGACGGCGCTTAGAAATAGGCTACTGATCGTCGGAACAGTCACCCCCTGCAAACGGTGTCCCAGAAAAACCATCGGCAAGCGGCCCAAAGCCGGGGCAGCACTATCACGAAGAACAACAGCCTAAACGACACGGGGCAAAAAGTCACCACCATTGAGAGACCGGAGTTGGAGAAGGAAAAGACAGAGCAGGCGGAAGGGAAGACTCCAGCACATGGGAGGAATCCTGCGTGGGCGACAGAACCGGCAGGAGAAGAAGATGCACACGCCAATGAGGAAACTACCAGAGGCGACGAGGCAGAGGGCGTGGGCGGAGACACACCATCGCCCCGACAGCCCCGGGAAGCACATGTTCTTCAGCAGGAGATGCAGGCGCCACCCCTACAGCTCCATCCAAGGTCACCACGGAAGAAACCGGATGCGGATGCACCTCCACAACTACCGAACGGCGAAGGTCTGAAGCAGGCGCCCTAGGTCCTCAGAGCACACCGGTGGGGCAGACAGATGAGGCCCAGATGGAGCGACAGCCGGAACTGCTGCAGGAACTACACCAGGTCGAAAAAGTCTCCCATTCAAACTATCACTAATAGAGTAACCTCATTCATCTTTGCCAACATACAAAGACTGAAAACAAGAACAAACAACAAAGTACAGTTCATAAATGGCCTCCTCACGGAGTCAAATGCAGTATTTGGAGCTTTCACAGAAACCCATGCAGGGGAATTGTTGGACAGTGAGATCTGGATTCCAGGATATAACCTATACCGGTGTGATAGGAAAATTAGGTCACATGGAGGAGTGGGTCTGTATATTAGGGAAGACTTTGTATGCTCGGAGCTCCTAAACGTTACAAATGAGGTGGTAGAGGTACTGGGATTAAAAATAGAGAAAATAAATTTAGTGATTATACTAATATACAAACCGCCAGATGCAACGGCTGAGGAATTCACAGAACAGATAAGCAAACCAGAGAATAGCCTTGATAATTTGGAGAACCCGATACCTGATATTATCTTCCTAGGTGACTTCAACTTGCCTAGTCTCAGGTGGAACATAGCAATCAATAATATTATACCAGGAAATCTATCAGGACCTAACCAACCACAGATTAGAGAACTACTTAGATTGTGACAAATTTTCACTCAATCAGCAGATATCGGAGCCAACGAGAAATGAAAATATTCTAGATCTGGTCTTTACGAACAATGAAGACATTATCAGACACATTACGATATCAGATACCACATACTCAGATCACAAACTCATTGAAGTGCAAACGACCATCAATACTCAGAATAGACCTAAAACGTTGATAAAGCGAGAGGGGCTATTCAGTAAATTCAATTTTAATAATACAAGGATAGACTGGGAGATAATAAACAGGGAACTTACAAACATTCCATGGGGAACTGTTCTAAATAATACAAGTCCTACAGAAGGAATAGAAAAAATGACTTCAGAAGCGTATCAAGTCTGTCTGAAACATGTTCCTTTGAGGAAAGCCAGAAAGAGATCTAACGTAGAAAGAACGCAGACGACACTATAAACGCAGGAAAAAATAACGGAACTGCTTATGCAGACACGAATTTCCCGTCAAAGAAGGAATAATTTAAATAGGGAGATTGAAGAAATCGAGCGGAAATTGAAACACTCATATGAAACTGAAGAAAGGCAGTTAGAACAGAAAGCAATTCAGGAAATAAAGAAAAATCAAAATATTTCTTCTCATATGCGAAATCAAAAGCAAAAACCACTGCCAGTATTGGACCTATTCGTACAAGTGAAGGTTCATACACGGAGGATGACAAAGAAATTAGTGAAATCCTAAAAAAGCAGTACGAGGATATGTTTAGCACTCCAATAAACAACATGAAGGTGGAAGATCCAGACAATTTCTTTATGCGGGATATTCAAACCCCTGTAAATATAACTGATATAAACACGAGCGCATTAAATTTTGAAAAAAATTGAAAACATGCCCATGCACTCGGCCCCAGGTCCAGACTCATGGAATTCAATATTTATAAAGAAATGCAAAGTGCCGGTAGAACAGGCACTCGTATAGTGTGGAGGAAGAGCTTGGACACGGGGGAGATACCAGATGCACTTAAAGTAGCAGACATAGCCCCTCTACACAAGGGAGGGAGCAAAGCAATGGCAAAAAATTATAGACCAGTTGCACTAACATCGCACATCATAAAAGTATTTGAGAGAGTGATTAGGAGTCAGGTCACCAATTTCATGGAGACCAATGACCTTCACAACCCAGGCCAACATGGATTTCGAACGGGAAGATCGTGCTTCTCACAGCTACTTGAGCACTACGACAAAGTCACTGAGGCATTAGAAGAGAAACAGAATGCTGATGTGATATACACGGACTTCGCAAAGGCTTTCGATAAATGTGACCATGGCGTGATAGCACACAAAATGAAGTCAATGGGAATAACCGGTAAAGTAGGACGCTGGATACTCGGTTTTCTGTCAAACAGGACTCAGCGAGTAACTGTCAACCATATAAAATCTAGTCCAAGTGCAGTGAAAAGCTCTGTACCTCAGGGTACAGTCCTTGCACCGCTGCTTTTCCTTATTCTCATATCAGATATAGACAAAAATACAAGTCACAGCTTCGTATCATCCTTTGCAGATGACAAAAATCACTATGAAAATTACCTCGGCTGAGGACATTGAAAAACTTCAAGCTGATATTAATAAAGTTTTCGACTGGGCATCAGAAAATAACATGATGTTTAACAGTGATAAATTCCAGGTACTCAGGTACGGTAAAAATGAGGACCTTAAACATAATACAGAGTACAAAACACAATCAAATGTACCCATAGTAGGAAAACAGCATGTAAAGGATTTGGGAATAATAATGTCTGACGACCTAACGTTTAAGGAGCATAACCAAGTAAATATTGCGACAGCCAGAAAAATATAGGATGGATTACGAGAACCTTCAAATCCAGGGATCCCATCACAATGGTTGTACTCTTCAAGTCACTTGTGTTGTCCCGTCTTGAGTACTGCTCAGTGCTCACTTCCCCCTTCAGAGCAGGAGAGATTGCTGAAATAGAGGGAATACAGAGAACATATACGGCACGCATAGACGCAATAAAGCACCTAAATTATTGGGATCGTCTCAAAGCCCTCCAAATGTACTCACTAGAACGAAGACGAAAGAGATATCAAATAATAAACACCTGGAAGATACTGGAGGGCCAAGTACCAAATCTACACATTAAAATAACAACGTACTAGAGTGAACGACATGGAAGAAAATGTAGAATAGACCCAGTGAAGACCAGAGGTGCCATAGGCACAATCAGAGAACACTGTATAAACATCAGAGGTCCGCGGTTGTTCAACGTCCTCCCAGCAAGCATAAGAAATATTGCCGGAACAACCGTGGACATTTTCAAGAGGAAACTAGATTTATTCCTCCAAGGAGTGCCGGACCAACCGGCCTGTGGTGTGTATGTGGGCCTGCGGGCCGCTCCAAGCAACAGCCTGGTGGACCAAACTCTCACAAGTCGAGCCTGGCCTCGGGCCGGGCTTGGGGAGTAGAAGAACTCCCAGAACCCCATCAACCAGGTACCTGCACAGAACGAGGATACGCTGGGAAATCCCCATGCACAGAAACTGGGAAAATCGTCCAGGAAAACTGAAGGAGCCTCTGCACGAGGAGCGTCGCAACCGGCCGCTACGTGGCCCTCAACACCACACCAGACATGTGCGTGTTTGACCTTGATAGAACGTCCTCATAGAAAGCCCACGAAACGAAACCCTAGATGGTATCGGGCTCGTGAGCAGCATGACGAGTCTGCGTGTACCCAGCCGGACCCCCTTCAGGCAGCCCGCACTCAAAATGTTGAACCGGTGCTTCACCACCACACCAAACCGCGTAAACACTGACACAAGCTCTGCCTCAGGGAAGGTCACTGGCACACCGTGAACACTCACAAATGTCAAAGGCCCCAGGGACCCGATATCTCCACAGTCACAGCCGAATCAGGAATAGGAAGCGAGTGTGCATCCCAGCACGCCACAAACTCCTGGTAAAGCAGCGACGTGGCAAACGATACCGCCACACGGGTAGGCGAGATCTTTTCAAGCCCCAGTAGTTCAGAGACGTCAACACGAAGCACGTCCAGGAGAGCAATCTCCACAATGGGCCAGTCCACTGCACCAGAAAAATCCAGCCAGACAGTATCAACCAACCTAACACGGGTACCTCCGGCTACCGCCATACTGCCAGCCAGCCCCCCCTGCTAGCGGGCGCTCCACACCTCAAACTGCACCCGCCCCCTCGCAACTCCAGGCAGCAACTGGCAGGTCAGGGGAGCACGCCCGACCCTCCTGGCGGCCAACGAGGCAATCCATGCATGAAAAATAGATTGGTTGTAGTAAACTATTTCATGAGGCTAATTATATACAGTGGGGTAAATTTTGTATTCAGAACTAATCTGGGTTTCTCCGTTCACGACCGTACACACAAAAGAGCAAACTACTACCAAACGCCATTGTACGAGGAAAACACACAACAATTAACAATACAGTATTATAGGATACCAATTCTTTTACACAAATATTTTTCCGTCGAGGAGGGGGCAGTCGTAATACGTCAAAGTATTAGATGTAATGTGGGAGTGGGACTCAAAACTGAGCTACAAAAACTGTTTGGAGAGAATTAAAATGGAAAATTATCTACCTAATGATAGGTGTTAAACATAATCCACTAAACTTCGAAAGAAAACAGCTTTTATGAGAACTAATATCTATTGCTTCTAGGTCTAACACTGAACATTGTTACCAATTTTAGTACAATAAATTTTACTTGCCAAACAGGATTTTTTTGGTAATTTATGACCACTTTATTAAGCAAAATAATATTGTGCCAACACAGTAAGATAATATAGACTTGTTTAACAGGGAGACACTGATAAGTAGCATCTTAAAAGGGATGTACTACTTAGGGAACTGACCACAAGGAAATTACGTTAAACAAGACTCGGAAAAATTATTTGAGAGAAACTTAAGGTGCTAGATTATTCTCACATCAGATTCATATATTTTGGAGGTCTTTGGGAATTGTGGATTTGGCAGACTAACATGAAAGTTGGTCAGTTCTTGAGTCACTGGATCACAGGTGGTGGTCGCTGGATCACTGATGAGGTCACTGGATCACTAATGAGGTCACTGGATCACTATGTAATGTTTAAATTACAAATAAAGCTCGGGAACATGGTGCACTATAGATTGTTTAGTTCAAATAGTAGTGACTCAGTATGGGTAACCATGGCACTAAAGAACTTTATCAGAAAACAGAAGGCTTAATACAAACGAATTATGACAATTTTGATACATAACTTCCCGGCTTGGTGCCTTCTATTGATAATTATGACAAAATCTTTGTAAAAAAATGAAACAAAACACTATGTACACTTTTGCAGGGCAAGCAGAAAGCCTTCTGGGGTTTCACCAGATAGATGAAAGATTACAGACAACACCTGGACATTAACAAACAAGTCAAATAACAGATGACAAAGAAAATTTAAATTACTAAATTCTAAGAAAGTATCAAAGACCTTTATGAATATATCAGAACAAATCTACGTAGAATGTGAAGATGACCTGACAAGTTTAGTGGTTACCAGAGAGGAAATTATTAAACAAATATAAAAGGATGCTATAGCCATCACACAAGGAGGGGGGATAGAAAGCAGTCACAGCCACGAGGTCACTTCAAGGCAGCTAAATCCCAAGGGACATCAGAGTCAGACCTACCAGACATTTAAAATAATGTTTATAGGAAACCTACAAAACGTTTATAGGAAATTGTTAATTTTTACTCTGATCATCAAAGTTAAGTTAGCAGTATTTATGGGAATGTTTCTTGCAGGCCTGAATTTTTGAACTCAAAACCATAATTTTAAAGACTGCCAATCGGCCATCAAAAAGTGTCTCAACTGTGAGGAGCACACACCGCCGTCTCTATGGACTGTCCCATACAACTTTAAGAAATTACGAAATCGGCACCAGCCACACCAACAACCAATCAGCCGGCGAGCGTCAACACACAGGCAACGACGTTCCCTGTGCTACCCAACTCCTCTGCTACAACGACGTCCCCACCAGACCAGGCCGCTCACCACTGGGGGACACTGAACTTCAATGCCACTGGCACCCCTTCCACTAATCATATCAAACATGCCAACACCAACAGCATCAAATTTCTCATTGCCTCAGAAGACGACCTTTTGCCTGTTTTAGGGAATCTGCTTTAAGTAAACTCGCCCAAGCTTCTCCGACTCCTGTCCTCACTATTGAACAAAAATCTAAATGCTCTGTCCTTGTACGAAATGTCGCCAGCTCTGTTCTATCAGCACCTAATACTATCAATCTCTCTCAGGACATTTCACACAGGAATGTTATTACTGTAATGGATATATACTCTGTGCCTAATACAAAACACCTTAAGATCCAAAGTTCTTCCTCTGCAGAAGCTCAAAAACTCTTGTATCAAGGTATCAAAATCTTCAATACCAGCACTCCTCCCTATCTCATTTGTTCAGTTGACTATCTTCCTTTGCTGCAATGTTTCAAATGTTACAAATGAAAATGTAAAAGCCCACAAATTTGCTCTAAATGCTCTACAGAAAGCCATTTTTATACTCTGTGCTCTGCCCCCACCCTAAAATGCACTAGTTGCCAAGGTGCTCATTCAGCAGTTTAAAAATCTTGCCCTCTGAGAAAAACTCTGAAAACTCTTCGTACTAACCACCCTCGCACTCATACACACCCTCATTCTTCTTTAATCACCCATAACCCATCCCATCACCAAACAGCATCAGCCAACTCCATATCCTATGCCAGTGTCCTTAATGCTTCCCCTCACCAGCAACATCACCACCCGACTAATGTACAACAAACTCAGTCCTCTTTACCTCTTTCCTCACCCACCACGTACACCCTACTCTCCTCTCCAGAACATGACATATGAGCGAGTCACAGCCTGCGTCCAAGCAGCATATCTGCAAGCTTAAGACTATGGCCGAGAGTTCGCCGACTATCTTCCCATCTTCCTCACTCACAATGGCCATCCTAGTATTTCTGTACCTCCTCCACACCTTTGCACTCTTGTTCCTTTCTCTTCCCCAAGGTGAATACTCCGACACATCTATATATTCGAACCTCTATTGGAATCAGACCCAACTATGGGATGGGTCAACCCAAGTATCGCATTTCCAAAAGGGTCGCCCTTGTTGGAATAGACGAACGCCGAAAGAATATTGTTGAAAACATCTTGATAACTTATTAAACCAAAATTATTTGTAAGTCAGAAAAAAGACAAATGGGATCTATATGCAAAACCTCTAGACAAACATTTTAAGTATAACTGAAGATATTTGTAGTTGTATAAAAGTCGCAGTTTTCATCATTCGTCGAGCTCGAAACTCGCAGCATTCATCTCGGAACAATGCCTATTTCACGCAGATTCCTCAATAAACGTAAGAGTTTTATATGTCACAAGATAAAAAAATATGCTTCATTTTAAATATCTTACTATGGGCATATTTAAATTTAATGAGAAGATACGTGTACTTTTATAATAGCTGAGCTCCGACCCCGGACAGATCAATCGACGGAGCAGCTAACTTTCAGAACAATGTTTATTTCCTGTAAATTTGTAAATAATCGTAAATTTTTTATATGCCTCAAAAAAAGAATATAAGGCTCATTTTAAACACTTTATCATAGACATAATTAAAGTTCTAATGAAGATTCGCGTGTTTTAATAATTGCCGAGCTCCGACCCTCGCACAGACTGATCGAAAGAGCAACTCTCTCAGACCAATGTTTATTTCAAGTAAATTCGTTAATAAACACAAATGTTTTATGTCTTAAGAAAGATAGAAATATAAGCTTCATTTTAAATACATTACAATAGACATATTTAAAGTTCAAGTGAAAATACATGTTTTTATAGTGGCATTCAGCAGCTCGTCGGGCATGGAGTGCAGACGCGCACACACTTGCCGATATATTGTGTAATTAACACATACGCCAATAAAACAAAAAATCTTATATGCCTCCAGAAAGACTGAGCTATAATCGTTATTATGAGTGCACCAAAGGAAATATATCTTGGAGACCAAAGATAAAGCAATTTTAATTTATGTTTCGACTCTCGCCCGGGAGGCGATCGGGGCGATGAGGCGACTCTCGCCCGGGCGATGAGGCGACTCTCGCCCGGGCGATGAGGCGACTCTCGCCCGGGCGATGAGGCGACTCTCGCCCGGGCGACGAGGCGACTCTCGCCCGGGCGACGAGGCGACTCTCGCCCGGGCGATGAGGCGACTCTCGCCCGGGCGATGAGGCGACTCTCGCCCGGGCGATGAGGCGACTCTCGCCCGGGCGATGAGGCGACTCTCGCCCGGGCGATGAGGCGACTCTCGCCCGGGCGATGAGGCGACTCTCGCCCGGGCGATGAGGCGACTCTCGCCCGGGCGACGAGGCGACTCTCGCCCGGGCGATGAGGCGACTCTCGCCCGGGCGATGAGGCGACTCTCGCCCGGGCGATGAGGCGACTCTCGCCCGGGCGACGAGGCGACTCTCGCCCGGGCGATGAGGCGACTCTCGCCCGGGCGATGAGGCGACTCTCGCCCGGGCGATGAGGCGACTCTCGCCCGGGCGATGAGGCGACTCTCGCCCGGGCGACGAGGCGACTCTCGCCCGGGCGACGAGGCGACTCTCGCCCGGGCGACGAGGCGACTCTCGCCCGGGCGACGAGGCGACTCTCGCCCGGGCGATGAGGCGACTCTCGCCCGGGCGATGAGGCGACTCTCGCCCGGGCGATGAGGCGACTCTCGCCCGGGCGATGAGGCGACTCTCGCCCGGGCGATGAGGCGACTCTCGCCCGGGCGACGAGGCGACTCTCGCCCGGGCGATGAGGCGACTCTCGCCCGGGCGATGAGGCGACTCTCGCCCGGGCGATGAGGCGACTCTCGCCCGGGCGATGAGGCGACTCTCGCCCGGCGAGAGGCGACTCTCGCCCGGGAGAGGCGACTCTCGCCCGGGACGAGGCGACTCTCGCCCGGGCGATGAGGCGACTCTCGCCCGGGCGATGAGGCGACTCTCGCCCGGGCGACGAGGCGACTCTCGCCCGGGCGACGAGGCGACTCTCGCCCGGGCGACGAGGCGACTCTCGCCCGGGCGACGAGGCGACTCTCGCCCGGGAGACGAGGCGACTCTCGCCCGGGGACGAGGCGACTCTCGCCCGGGAGACGAGGCGACTCTCGCCCGGGCGACGAGGCGACTCTCGCCCGGGCGACGAGGCGACTCTCGCCCGGGCGACGAGGCGACTCTCGCCCGGGCGACGAGGCGACTCTCGCCCGGGCGACGAGGCGACTCTCGCCCGGGCGACGAGGCGACTCTCGCCCGGGAGACGAGGCGACTCTCGCCCGGGCGACGAGGCGACTCTCGCCCGGGCGACGAGGCGACTCTCGCCCGGGAGACGAGGCGACTCTCGCCCGGGAGACGAGGCGACTCTCGCCCGGGAGACGAGGCGACTCTCGCCCGGGAGATGAGGCGACTCTCGCCCGGGAGATGAGGCGACTCTCGCCCGGGAGATGAGGCGACTCTCGCCCGGCGGGCGCGGGAGATGAGGCGACTCTCGCCCGGGCGGGCGCGGGAGATGAGGCGACTCTCGCCCGGGCGGGAGATGAGGCGACTCTCGCCCCATCTAATAGAGATTGTCCACCTAAAGACCCAAAGCTACTCAAACCCTCTTAGCAATATGTAGGTAATGAAGTAATATGGTATATATTCTCACTATAATGTTGGTGCTTGATGCAGAACATGAGAAAACATAATTTTATTCTGAAAAAATATATCTTTTCATAACAAAATAAGATGTAAATATGTAATATCAAAGGAAGTCGATGGTCCAAGCAACAATGTCGTGGAGCGACTTATCCAAGATATACTGTTGTCTGGAAAGTGCTGGCATATCAACCCTCTGTACACAGTGATCCAGTCGTCACACTTCTCTGCTCAAATTATCGCAAATTTAATTTATGATAAGTAGAATGCGTATTTTTAATCAAATCTAACAATCTTTAACGTTTTCTGGCTAGTTATTTAAAAATACATAGCTGGAAGTTAAATCAACTCCATAGAACAATATTTTTGTTATAGATAATGACCGATATGTTGGTATGCGTTCGCTACATAAACTATCATGTACTGTACTTATGTAAAATCTCCCCGTTCCTTCGCACATGGAACACAACCTTACAGGCTCTCTGATTTACTGTTTAAGAGAGATTCACAAATAAAGCTTATAATTCTACATGTTATCAAAAAGGCAGTGACAGTCATTTTTGCGTTTTAGTCACAGAGATTAGATCTTATTTAAATAGAAAAGATATTCATATTTTAAAGAAGGTTTCTTGACCGTCGCTCTCCTTATCGATAGGAACTAACTTGTTTTTTGTTACTATTAACAAGCTTAGGTATACACAGCAATGTGCTGCTACCAAATTCTAAATGAAGGATTACACA